>NW_014555026.1:482-31952 GCF_001313825.1 Dinoponera quadriceps | reverse complement strand
ATCTTATGTGCCCCTCGAAGTCACAAAACTTTTGTCTGAAACATTTTTCTTTAAAATGTCGCGTTTACGAAAAAATCGGGTGAGACGGGTTGTCTGGGACACCCTGTATATATATATATATAGTATATATGCGTGTGTGTGTGTGTGTGTGTGTGTGTCGGTTTTATAACGTTTTTCGACATTGTCCGATCCCCACACGCATATACTTGTGGTATGCATGCAAATTATACACAAGTATATGTCCTACAATTTAACGCTAATTCCGAACGACAGTTTGAGTGAGGTTTTCGTGGCAAAGATACTCTCGATGGATTACCAGTCTATCGGAAAGAAGACATGAACGTATGAAAATATTTTGGTTCTACCGATAGGCGAACTTATGGCCTCTAGTATAGCAGCCCAGTGTGCTGTCGTGCTACGCTATTCTCATACTCATCAGTTATTGTTATAAATGTTTAAAAAATTATATTTGTCATTAAAGAATTATAATAACAAGAAACTTGATTTTTATGGCATAATAATTTTTAGAGAAAGTCAAGGGTGCCGATATAAACAACATCGCTAAGAGCAAAGGTGGTGGCTCTTGCACTGCTGCCGCCTTCTTGAAGGAATTCATCAGCCAAGATATACCATGGATGCATCTGGATATAGCAGGCGTCATGGGTCCTGCCCACGATGAATTACCATATATCTCAGCTGGAATGACTGGTCGCCCAACGCGTACACTTATACAATTTTTGCAAGCACTGTGTTAAGATCTAATAAGATTACATATTTCACAAATTTTATATGTTTGTATATGTGAGTGCGCTTGTGCGCGCGTATATTTGTTTGTGGGTTTGCGCACATATGTGTGTGTTTGCGGATATGCGCATTCATTCTTAAAGAGAAAATAATGTATATAGATATATATATTGAGAAACCGTGCCTAATATGAAGAGGGTTGTATTAAACAGTGTAAAAATATAACTTCGAACAACAATGTTTAGTAATGTTACTGAATATAAAAATGCTTGCTACAGTTGAGTAGCAACAATTCAACAGTTTGATAAGAGTTTAATAGCTAGGTTGTAATCCTAGCTCAATAATATTAATACTAATATCAGTAGTATTTCATAGTAACACTTAATATCGATGATATTAAATTAACGTTTATCTATTTGAATGCAGAGTAATTAACAACCTAAACCATGGTACACGATATTTATCTTCGTGCTGGATTTAGTTAAATCTAGTAACATATCAGAAATGCTGCATTTTGATTGGTATATTTCTGGTATATTTTCTGGTCTATATCTGGTATGTCAGAGTTTGTCCGATAACTATCGGGACTGATTTTTTACGGCCAATAGGAAAGGATGGAGGGCGGGATCGGTGGTGGGGGATGTCATGTGAGCTAGGTGACCCGACTTAGTTGCCTCCGAGCCTTTGGAATGTCTGGATCGCGCCTGAAGTGAAAGTGTGTTTAGTGCTCGCGTCGAGAGTCAAGATACAGCGAGCAATCGAGCAGCGTTGTGTCATCAAATTTTACGCAGAAGTTCTCGAACGTTTGAGGATTAAGGTCCGCCGTGTCCGAAGGGAGATCGCCAATACCTGGTTGCTCCATCACGACAATGCGCCAGGTCACACGTCGCTAATTGTGAGGGAGTCACTGACTAAACACAACGTGGCAACGGTGTCCCAACTATCCTACAGTCCAAGTGGTTCTCCCCGACTTCTTTTTGTTCCCGGATCAAAAGGATCAAAAGGAGCTTGTAAGGACATCGTTTCGGGACGATTGAGGCAGTCCAAGCGGCTTCGACGGGATGCTTGAACAGTCTTTCGGTTGCTGATTTCTAGGAGGCGTATGAAGAGTGGAAAAAGCACTGGTAGCGGTGTATTGATGCAGGACAGTAATATTTTGAAGAATATTAACTCACTGTACATATATCTTCAATAAAATAATTTTATTTTTAATTTTAATAAAATAATTTTTATTACTTTAGCCCCGATATTTATTGGACAAACCCTGTATATTATGTGTATCGCAAGCTTAAAACTTAACTGAATATATTTTGTGTTGCGCCGATTTTGCATAACTTTTTAATCTGTTTATTAAAATTGTTAAAATAAGAATATTTGTTTTGTTCTAGAAAATATTTTGTACGTTACCTGTTTTTTTTAACCATAATAATTCTTGTAAATCTTATACATTTTTATATAAATATATAAGGGTGTTTTATTTTATTTATCCGAGGCTAATACCTTAGAAGGAAATCATCCTAGCGAAAAATGGTTAACATAAGATTTTATGATTTAAGGAGGCTCTTAACCAAAATGAAATATGAGATATCACCATAAAATTGAAATGTGTTGCATAGTTAGTCAATTCAAACCTCTTCCCAAAATTTGAGCATAGGTTGCCGGCCAAATTTTGGAAAAAATCGATGTCGCAATTTTTAACATAGGCCTTTTGGAAGAGTACGAAAATTTCACTGGAAGTGACTTGTTTTGTCTGCAAGAATGTGGGCCAGATAAACAAAAAACTGAGAGTTGGTATTTCGAGTATTGATTTTTTTAATGATGTCAAGAAAAATGCATGTTGCCGATGAGTTTAAAAAGATATCGATGTACGTTTCGTAGGTTAGATTAGACACCGACTCGCGCGCAGCATTCAAGAAGGCGCGCGAAATTTAAATTATATTTCTAAGTAAATAATCATTTATAATTTTATTATTATTTATTTGTAACGCTGTATTAAACAAATACACATAATATATGAACATTATTATTATTTAGAACAATATATGACAAGAATTTACATTGGACTACTTTTTTGACTAGTAAAAATACTATATATTTTTTCTAATACTTTTTTGTTGTTTGTAACACGCGGTTTCCTTTCAACATTTTACGACAACAATACGCGTAATTCATCTATCCCGCTTTTCGTATAAGTATCTTGCAATATTATTTTATTAAAACCTACTTTAGACACTCTATCAATCATTAGACTAGAAATGATGTTTTTATATTCCTGTAACATTGTCTTATTTTGTAATTCAATAATTCTGTTATTTTCTTTTTGTTGAATAAAATAAGTATTTCTTGCATATTCTGCGATAGTTAATTCAGTAATGTTTAATTTTTGCATGATTTTTTTAAATACTGCTACGTCCTCTGTAGCATCGTGCAATTTATTGGGATTGATGTCAGATAAAAAATCTGTTGCTAGGTTTTGTATAGAAAGCTTTTTTTTCTCTTGCATCCTTTCAGGAAGATTTTTTTTGCGATTTTCAGTGAATCAGCAAAACCTTTAACAACGGAAGAAAATTCTTTTGCTAATCCTACTTCCTCAAACAGTTTCATGATTCTCTGTGCATCAAATCTAAAAATGAATACAAATATATGTAATTGATTGATAACATGAGTGCATAATGTTAAATAGATGGCAAAAAACTATATGTATGCTAACTTAAAACAGTTATGTGCAACTAAAATACATTGGTTGTATTTTTGTAGAAATGAAATTAATTGTAGTACAGCTTCATCAACAGATGTTATTAATTTTTTGTCTCGTAAAAATAATTCACCGGAAACAACATGTAAACCTATTACAGCTGAAGCACTTTTAGAGATATTTTGAGTGGGCGAGATGTAAACAGAAAATTCTGCGTCATTGGTAAGCGCTGCTATCTGAAAAAATAATTAATATGTATATATTATTATTATATATATATTACTATACAGGGTGTCCCAGACCACCCGTCTCACCCGATTTTTTCGTAAACGCGACATTTTAAAGAAAAATGTTTCAGACAAAAGTTTTGTGACTTCGAGGGGCACATAAGATGGTGTCATTGGTTTGACCTTGGATAGTCGTTTGAAGATCACGTGAAGGTCACCTTTAATTTCTTAAATGGAAACCCCCATTTTTCAATGCATATTCTTGTAGCTTACCTCGAGAGCTTTCCAAAACGCTATAATGAAACGTTTTTTTAATCAGTACTTTTCGAGTTATGAGGGTTGAAAGTTACGGTACCGCCGGCATTAGCATTACCCAAGGTGGAGGTTGCACGGTCGGATTTACACCTCTTTGTGTGTTTGTGTGTGTGAATGTATGTGTGTCAACAGAGATAAGGACTCCACGGTTCGTCACTCCCGTAGTATTTATCGACTCCAAACCCTCTCTGCTGTACGCGCGCGCGCGCGCGCGCGCGTGTGTGTGTGTGTGTGTGTGTGTGGCTGATGTTATTAGGCCTGGTGTTCGAAATGTCCACCGTTTGCTTCAATGCAAGCAAGTACTCTTTTCTCGAAATTATTTGTTGCATGAAGAATTTCATCAACATGTAGAGAACGAATAGCGAGACGTATTCTACGAATCATATCATCTCTTGTCGTAGGGCGTTCGCGGTATACCAGATCTTTTAGTCTTCCCCACAAATAGTAATCGAGAACAGAGAGGTCCGGTGATCGTGGTGGCCAATGATGTGGGCCATATTTTCCTATCCATTTATCTGGAAACATTCTGGACATTTTGAGAATTTTGTTACACCTTACGTGACAGTATCAGACATGTCATACATCACGACTGGATAATGCTAATGCCGGCGGTACCGTAAATTTCAACCCTCATAACTCGAAAAGTACTAATTAAAAAAACGTTTCATTGTAGCGTTTTGGAAAGCTCTCGAGGTAAGCTACAAGAATATGCATTGAAAAATGGGGGTTTCCATTTAAGAAATTAAAGGTGACTTTCACGTGATCTTCAAACGACTATCCAAAGTCAAACCAATGACACCATCTTATGTGCCCCTCGAAGTCACAAAACTTTTGTCTGAAACATTTTTCTTTAAAATGTCGCGTTTACGAAAAAATCGAGTGAGACAGGTGGTCTGGGACACCCTGTATATATTTAAATTATAATACCGTATATAGTACAGTTTAATGGTACCTGCAAGATTTCATCTCATTTTGCAAAACTAGCTGTTTCCAAATCAAAAATAACGATTTGGCATTGGGAAAAATCAACTGTTGAAGTGACTTCACGATTTTCGTGAATTCGTGGAAACTCGTACATAGCAACACCACTTTGATAGGTGACACCTTCTTTTCGGGTACTACTTGTAGTTTTTCTCGACCTATTTTTTTTCAACAATAGCTTCTGCCTTTTAAATTTTACATCATTTTTTCTTACTTTATGTAGTTCTTTTTTTTTATTTTTTGATTCACGGTAACTTGCTGATTTTTTGCCAGGTGATAATTGTAAATTTTTATAAACATCATTTACATAAAATGATCCGATGTTTTTTTGGCAAACCGCTGCACCTACTCGAAAACTAAGAGATTCTGAACCAGCGTAGTGCCTAGTTTTCGGGTTTTTAGAAGCTACTACGTTGTTCAAAAACTCGTTTCCTTGAGAAGAACCACATTGGGCAAGCTTATCGGCACAGTCTACGTAGCGACTAAAAATTTGAGTCAGTGTTAAGCAAAGATCTGGATTGTTCAGTGGTTTACCGTTAGGTGAATTTTTATGAATGTGTGGATCATTTTGCGTATTTGCAGCATCACACCAGTCGCCACATGTAATATGTTCCCCAAAAAAGCATGTGGAACAACCGATTGCAATGCGTTTCTAATCTTCCCTGCATCATTTCGATTTTGTTTAACGCAATAAGCAAAGTTTTTTGAAAAATAAGGAATCAACATACGAGGCACTTTCACTGCATATAATGCATTATTAAAATTTTTTAGCACGTGGTTCCAATCTAAGCATTTATTGACCTCATGAGAAGCCAATTTTCGAACAATGCCATCGTACTTGAGTCATCGTCTCCAACTAAAACATTAACATCAACATTTTCTTTTTCGAAAAGAGGATTTTTCGTAACCATTTCGATTGCCATATCTGACTCCATCGCTTTGGCGGAGCCTTGGAAGTTTAATCTACAATCGTGGTCTTCTTTAGCATGACCTATTTTGCACAAGCGACAATCTTCGTTTCTTATAGCATAAGATAGAATTTTACCCGAGTTGCAACCTATTAATGTCGCGTGACCTGTAATTTTTACATTATTTTGTCAATTTTTATTTTATTTTATTTTTTTTTGAAAACTATTACCCTATTAAATCAAAATTATGTAAATTATTGTCGTTAATTATATAAACATTTATGCTGAATATTGCTAAAATTAAACTCAGTAAAGTAACAGTTACCCGATAAACTATTATAAGCTCGTTCATTACCCCTCTTTTGCCATGCACCATCAAATGATGCTTTCAAATAAACTTTATTTTCTAACGATGACGACTCTTCACAACTCTCTGCGTCCATTCTATATTTCAAAGTAAAATAAAAGAAAAAAAAAATTATGTCAGGTAAAATGCTAGATTCATATAAAAAGAATGTATTAAGAAATAATTTTTTTCTTTTTATTACAGTTTATTATTGAATTCATAAATGGCAATAATGCTATACATACAATGTGTAAAAAATAATTTTTGTTGTTCATTATAAATTATCATGACGTATATTAACGTTGTATAAAAAAATTAAAACTAATCTTTTATTTACTTAAAAATTAAAAAAAAATTAAAGTATAAATCAATAAATCATTAAAGAAATTACTAAGATGCACGATTCAAGTTATGTAATATTTTACAAATGCTTAAAAAATTCATAAAAATCAATAAATCATAAAAAAAAATTAATCGAAATATTCATACCATCTACCCGATGGTATAAATATTCATACCATCCACCCGATGGTATGAATATGTATATACATACAATAATTACTCTAAACTTACAAAACACTTTCTTTTGCTACTTTTACAGTTAATTTTTTTTCCAATTGAATACTTTTCAAGCATGATCCTTCAGCAACTTCTTCTATTGCTTTACCAACTACGCGTTCGTGGATTTTGATTGTTTTGGGTCCAATTGAAGGAACATCCATAGAAGTCAACAAAGAATTCACATGGGTTTCTCCGATCCCAGCATCGATCATTCCTTAAAATAAATATTATATTTAATACTCTATTAGTTTTGCAGAAAAAATTTTAATTTAATTTATACCCAGTGCTGCTTTTGTGTTGACAATGAATCCACCCTTTTCAGAAAGTCTTTTATCAGTGCTGACAAAAACTTCTTTTTCACACTGCATACATTTTACTTTGAAAATACTTGCTAAACCATATCTTTTTTCACTGAGTATGTTATTGATGGATAGTGGAATTTTATAGTCGCGGCACCATAATTGTTGTCCAAGTACGATCAGATTAACAATTCTACGAGCTCCCAAAGACTCTATTTCAGTAAAACACTCTGGTGGTTTGTTTACCTTTAAAAATAAATACTTCATTAGTTTTCAGACAATATATTATTTATTTTTATAAGATTCAGTTGAGATAAACTGCAATAATAAAAGTTCAAGTTGATTATGTTATATTGATATTAACCTCATTAACACGTACTGCTTGTTCCCTGCACCTATTAATAATTGCGACATAGTTGTTTTCTCGAGCACTTACAACTTTATTTTTGGCAAATTGTCCTTTCTTTTTTCCTCTGAGCATTCTGATGTTATGTCTTTCTTTTGGTTTATTTCGATCCATTGTAAAAAAAACTCGCTTTTGCAAAACAGTAAATACAACCTCAAATGTCGACTCGTAGCTCGGAGCAGACGGTTGCCCGCGCGTACTGCGCCTAATTTCCGCTCCAGTACTGACGTAATCAAGTTGTTTCTTGAAAAAGTTTTTAATTTGTATAAAATGAACGCGATTTATATACGTAGGCTGTCTAAAAATCCTTTTTTATTTATTTATTGATTGTTATGGCAATTTCACTGCAGTTCTTTAATATTAATTTGTCGGTTGCTATATTGACTAGAGTGGCTGGTTAAGAGCCTCCTTAAAGGAGGACATGAGATAATAACCTTAGTCTTATCAGAGATGATGTTGTTCAAGGTTATTTCAATGTCAATTTTATCTTTTTAAACAATAGCACTTATTTTTGTTTCGTTTTGTGATTTATATATTTCAATTGAACATTTTTTATATCTTGACATTCTATTGTAAAACTAGTAATTGTTGAGATATTCATATTCAAAAAGTGAAGATTCGTGATTTTAGCTCAGATCAAAGTCAATTTTATAAAAAAAAATAAGAACTATGTTTTATTGTATTTTTGGATTTATTTAATCAAAATAAATGTTTTTGGTATCTTAATCATTTGTTTACAAAATCAATAGTATATAAGATATTTGGGCTTAGAAGATCAAAGATTGATTTGGCCACTGAAGGCAAGACCGACGATTGATCTGGCCAGTGAATGCAAGACCGACGATTGATCCAATCAATGAAAACAAAATTGATCGACTCCGTAGAGTTACATCTAAGTCACATGGAGTCTATATTTTTGGTCTACAATAAATGCTATACCACCATCCTGTCAAATACATAGTTGCAACCGTTTCTCGAATGCATCAACTGTTTTTCTAAGAACGTTGGCTAGTATATTTCTACACGCTCGTCTGATGTGGTCTTTTATATCCTCAGCTGTAGTAGGTGCGGTCTTGCGAACAATATTTTTTAAATAATCCTATTATATAGAAAATGATCTTACCTGTGGTCTTGTAAACAATATTTTTTAAATGACCCTATTATATAGAAAAAATGTATTAATGTTAGATCTGAGGTGATCTGATCTGGGTGGCCATACTATATGATTACCTATTATGATTACCTTGTCCAATTCAGCGGCGTAGATAAGTTAAATTTAAAAAGTCCTTTACAAGGCGTACATTGTTTTATTGTAACCACATATATTAGTTATCTATATTTTCATCGACTTTTAACATTTTAAACTTTAACATTTTTGGCAACACATCTCATAGCATATGTAAATATGATTCTGCTGTAACATTTCCATAAAAAAGTAGGTTCCAACAATATAATCATCTAAAATACTACGCCAAATTATCACCTTCTATTGATGTTGATTGTCTACATGACGAACCTAAGATTGATATCATAAAATTGATATCAAAATAATAATGGTTATTATGCCAATTCAGTTCTCCATTGTTCTTAAATGCAGCTTAGTTACTAAACATACATGAAAAAAACACGAAAATAATGTAGGATGGAGCTGAATTTGAGCTAAAGCCCACTTGCAGAGTATAATATAAAGAACTTTATCATTAACAGAAAGTTCCTGATTAAGTGAAATGTGATAAGGATGAATGTGATTGGCACGTAAAATTTTATTTATAGTCGCAGAAGATACATTTAATTCATGATTGATTTGACATTAGCTAATGTGTGGACTATTATTCCTAATATAGTTATGATAATAGCATCGTCAATATTTAATGGTTTTTTTTAGAACGTTTGCATCTCATCTCTTTTCTACGCGCTTTAACTATTAAATGCAAAATTGCTCGGAATGTCATTTATCCGGATACTTATCTTGATATTGCTTTTATAGCATTATTATCAGCGAGCTACAGCTCTAAAATTATTATAAATACTGATCATGTCAACAATTTCTGAGGGAGATAATCTGCCATGTTAATAATGACACAATTAACGAAAGGATATAAAATGAATTCACCCTAATAAACAAACGAATTGATCAAATTGTCGCAGTAAGAGCCAACTCGAGTTGATTTTAACTAGAGTTTAAAAGACAATTCTGTGAATGAGAGCTTAGCGATTAATAAAAGTGTTTTCTAGTAATAGTCTACATTGAAAAAATGGATATACTGATTGCTTCTTTACTCCGAAACAAAACTATCCGGCGATCCTTTGAATACTTCACACCAATGTTGGGAAGATTTTTTTCCACAAGAATTCGTGCGCATGCGTCAACTTATGTCATGAATGGAGCTACTTGACAAATTCGCGCCTAAATATAATATTGTGGGTTTCTATGGAGCTCGAACCAAATGTTTTGCATTTCTCTTTTTTTCATATAAAAAATAATATTGAAAATATTTTAATTGTCTTCATCTCGTTTCAGCGTACTAAATTAATATTACCCCATAGCTGACACACGGGGTTAAAAGTACACCAGAGTGTTTTTGAACGCAAATTTTTCATAGTTGCACGCCAAATTTGGTTCTGTGGCGTCACCTAGTATTAGTCGAGGCTTGACCCAATATTGATAAATAAAACAATTATACACATTTTTTCTTGCTAGGGTCCAAAATACCCTCTATAGTACGTACGTTATTATTTTGACGTGTGTCACCTAAGGGTTAATCAATGAATTTTTTTATAAAAACGTTTCCTTCCTTTATTTTATCAGCACATATACGTTATTTTATAGCCACATACGTTTTCTTATATTGTGCAAAGTATAGTTTTATAAGAACTTAATATTAATATATTAATATTTTTGACAATACATAACTAAATTTATACATAACATTATGCGATTGATATGTTTTTTCCTGTATAAATCATGTGCAATCATTATCGTAAATATGAAATCTATACTTATTATCTTCACGTATTAAATCAATTCCTTTAATGTTTATTATGTACTGCAATAAATAACATATATTATCTATGTTTCATAATTAACGATTTATATTATTTTACTTGTTAATAATAATAGCAAACGACAGTATTTTGAATTATAATTGTGATAATATGAACAATATATAATTTCTAATACGGTTGTTGATGCATTATGGAAATGCAAAATGAATAGAAATATATACATGAGACTGATTTTAAAAATATGTACAGAAAAAGAAAAATGAATGTAAAGGATTTCTGATACAACTATCCGCTCATAATCGAATTCGGTGTAACTGAAACCATTAATATTTAATATTTTTCAAATAGGAAATATACGATAGAAGTAGGAAGAAGAAATAGTATACAGTATTATGCAGTTTATAAATATAAATGATAAAAATTATTAGAATTATGCATCTACAGCCGACTAATAACATGAATATAACATGAAAACAAACATTTGTTGTTAAGGTAAGGGAAACTGTAGGAAACTTTACCAATATTCACAATAAATAACATTTTACAAGGCGAAAAATATAAAATATGTAATACTAATTAACAAAGAAATATATATTTATATTTAGCGAGTTAGAGTAGTGGAATGAGAAGGTACCCGCTGTTACGTTCTAGAAGAGAACGCAATGACCATACTCGCGAACGTGAGTCCCAAACGTACCTGTATGTCAGCGAAGCAGGTCAGAGACCGGAAGAGTCGCTTTACTCTGACACGGACGTACGGAGGGTGATCCTAATTTAGGTCAAAGTACTTAAACCCTTTACTTGGGACCGTGAGCGAAATAACTGAAGATAGGGTAGTGAACGCGCGAAGGTTTTTGAATAAAATAAAATATAAGTTGACTAACAATTTCAGAGTTTATTATATCAACAACAGGTAGTAGTTAACAAAGTAAGTTATAAGTAAAACGATGAATGATTAAGAAATTTATAACGGTGTAAACATTTTATTAGTACAATTTTATCGACATAAATGGTACATTAAACCGCGTGTGTGAATGTGCATGTATGTGTAAGTATATGTGTGGGATTTTATGGGGGAAATAATGAGTTAGGGGTAGGAGGGTCTGATGAGAGAATAGGAAATATACGGTAGAAGTAGGATGAAGAAATATTATACAGTATTATACAGTTTATAAATATAAATGATAAAAATTATTATCGGACGAAAATATATCGAACGAAATTGATGAGGCAGGGGACAGTGTTGTATACACAACCACGAGACATGTCGATTGCCGTAAACAAATGAAGGTCATGATCGCAGGTCAAATTAATCACGATTACGAGACGTAACCTTGCAAAGATGCAACTCTGCACTCTTTCGAGTGCAATACCGGAATTAAGATGGTCCGCGTCCACACCCAAGCAACGTTGACGCATCAAAACTATCCCCTCCCCCTGATTAGGATACTGGAGGAGAATAAAAAGGACTCGAGACCCAGCTCAGGAGACGACTCTAAATTTTCAGTTTCCGGGTACTGACACACTGTCGGTCAAGCACGGAATATTGTATCGGGCGGGAACAGAATAAAGACAAGTTCATTTTTTGAAAGAGGAATAATTTATTGTCACTACCGCGACGAGCATCCCACACTATTCGCGTCGACTCGACTCACACAACAAATTGGTGGCAGCGGGATCACGCCCTCCATCTACAGCCTGCAACAGAACAAGAGGAAGGCATATGAAAAAGCAATTGCAAGTAGCAGATTAGTGTGCAATAAATCTTGAGACAATCAAATAAGAAGAAACACTACGTGGCAGCCAAGAAGGAACAGACGTCGTAGCTACGACCACCGACGTAAGCCAACCACGATAGCAGAGGAGGCAACGAAGCAGCAAAAGCAGCAGAAACGACCTACCTGAGCGTAGCGACAAGCGCCAAACTCAACACCGGACAACCGGAGCACCGATAACGGATCGTGCGAGAACGCGATAGCGCGATATGCTAATATGTATTAATGTAAGTCTTAACCTAAAACACACAAGCGTATACCCGTTCCTACACAAGCGATAAACCAATTCGTTCGTTTGAATGTTCGAAGGCACTGCGTAATATACCGCGTAATCCTTGCCAAAACTGATCTTGGCTATTTAGCGAACCTGCGGCGAATATAATAAGACAGTCAGCCGAACTAGTGAACCAAAATTTCGATAGCGTAATAGATAACACCGCGCAAAGTATACGAGAAGGATTACAAAACACGTTAATCGTACTTGATAGTTTAAATGGAGAGCAACCCCTGATACATATTGTAACCGAACGCGAATTTTCATTTAATAAAATCGATAACAGTATTTTACCAGCTGTAACTTCACGCGTTAAGAAACAAACAGACTTGCCGAGTAACAGCATCATTACTGATGTGTCAGGCAGAGGAAAATTTTCTTTAACTTCATATGACGAAAGCGTTTTCGACCTGAACGAATCACTTGATAACTTAAATATGGACAGGCATATAGAGCAGGATGTACCGTATATTGATCCCGCAATAGACGAAGAAATTAGTAGGTTACGAACCATTGTCGCATATTATACGAACGGTAGCATAGAGGAAAATCCTTTAACTAGAGGCAGCAGGGAAGGAGAACGCGAATCTCCAGTAGAGGTTGTATTGAGTCAAATATAAAACCTCACTACATACGTAACCAAACTAAACGAGAAAGTTAACATACTGCAACATACTGCAACGCAAAAAGATTCATCAATCTACAAAAGCTCACTGCGACGGGGCACTGGGACCAAGGCAGAACATATACAAATATACACGACCTTCTCTTGGAAGATAATTTCGCATTGAATTCATTCATAACCGACACCAACAGACGGCAGATAAAGGAAGCCAGAGACTTAATACCGACCTTTGATGGCACAAATGAAGAAAGTCTCAAAGAATTTTTGCACGCTTGCAATTATGCTTACGGTCTAACACATACTTCAGAAGAAATTGCATTAACTAAAGCAATAATCTATACGAAACTAAAAGGACAGACCATGGCGGAGATGGAGAACCGGAATGTAACGACCTACCGACAATTGGCATGAAGGAAACACTAGAGGCCTGTTATTCGCGAAAAAGGTCGACTACACACTTACAACGCGAATTTAATTTTTTTACATCAGAAGCCTGAAGAAGAAGCGCGGGTCTACAGAAATAGGATCGATAAACTAGCGACAGAATTATACGAGTGAGCCACTGACGGTACAATATATACCCTGGCAGAAAAGAGAACTCTTCACGAATATATTAAATCACAAGCACTAATTAATTTCCAATTTGGTTTGAATGAGAAGCTGCAAACCATAGTGCAATCCCGTGCTCCCACCACGCTAGCTGAAACTATTACCGGAGCAATGGAGGAAGAAAAGGTAAAGGAGTTAAATAACTATTACAATAATCGCAAATTTGCAACGCCATGTAACAGTCGACCGACGACATTTCCGCGCGTTCGAGAACGTTAGACCTCCCACGTGTCACAAATGCGGATAAACAGGACATCAAGAGAAAGATTATCGTATCCGCCGATACGCGAACCGATATACTGCCGAAAATAAGCTAACATCCCCGCGTAAACGCGACGAGAAAATATTGCATATACTGCCTGAAAGTAGGGCATACCCGCGAAGAATGTTGGAAGCTGCATGGGAAGCCAGTCGAATGCCTTTCTGCATTTATTTTTAAACGCTGTGAAGGGCATTGAAACACAAGCACCGCCTCAACTGATAGGTGTGGAATAAACTGTGGAGACGCTCCTAACGACAATGAAAGCAGAAACGAGAAGTAAAAAAGAGTTAACAGAACGTAAAGCGCTCGAGAATTACAGATCAATCAAGTGAAAAAAACTAATCAAACACACGGGATTGGACTTAGTAATACTCCCGATATACGAAGCCAGACAGGGAAAGGTACCGCTTTTACTTGATGCCGGATCGTCAATTAGTTTTGTAAAAGTGCGGACTTTAAAGGGAGAAACTCCCGTAATTACGGAATATTAGGAGTCGATTTCCTGTAGATGCATAACGCGACCTGCAACTATCAAAGCGAGAAACAAGATTTTCGGAAGAAAATTTGGATTTATTGCCCTACCGAACATATCAGTTATTTGCTCGGAAGCGAAGCGATAATACAGGCAACAACAAATATAAATTCAGTAGGGATCGTTACTGCTGAAGAAGGAAAACCTGAAATTTTTATTGGAAATTGCCCAGTAACTCCAAACAATTACACATACAAGGTTTGTTCAAAAAGTATCACGAATTTTGTTTTTTCAAAAATTATTTATTTATTCATGAATATCTATTTTGTCCCCTTCAAAGTAATCCCCACCAGATATTATACACTTGTGCCAACGTTTTCTCCAATCCTCGAAGCACTTCAAAAAATCATTTTTTGTGATTTTGTTCAGCTCCTCCTTCGATGCCGTCTTTATCTCCTCAATCGTAGCGTAACGTCGTCCTTTCATGTGCCTCTTCAGTTTCGGAAATAAGAAAAAGTCACAGGGGGTCAGGTCTGGGGAATACGGTGGCTGCGGCATCATTAGTGTGTTGTTTTTGGCCAAAAATTCGCGCACAAGCAAAATTCGCGCACAAGCAATTTTGGTACGAATTTCGTGGCGACCCGTCTCATGCACAAATCATTAATAAAAATCGAAGTGCGGACCTGCACGAGCCAATCGATATGTTTAGGTCCTCAGCAACTTCTCTAACGGTGATTCGACGATTGGCCAATACTATTTTTTTCACTTCATCAATGTTTTCATCTGTTGTTGACGTGCTCGGGCGTCCGGCACGCTCTTCGTCGTTCACATCTCGGCCCTCTGAGAACATTTTGTACCACCGATAAACGTTGCTTCGGTCCAAGGTAGCTTCACCATATGTCACAGTCAACATTCGGAATGCGTCCGCGCACTTAATTTTGTTTTTCACACAAAATTTGATATAGATTCTTTGATCCATTTTTTGAAATAGGCAAAAATCGAAGACGAGCCAAAACACGTCCAAACAAAACAACTGTCAAAGATAAACTGAATATTCAAAATGGCCGAACTTGTCGGCATAAGTGAGGGACATGAGTACCAACATAACGCCACAAAAAAATCGAAAATCGAATATACGTAATCCGCGGAAATTCAAAATTCGCGATACTTTTTGAACAGACCTCGTATGACGTTAGCATCATAAACACTACGGAGGACGCCATTGAATTAGCCACGCCGTATGTACTATGTAACCTTAGAAGACGTGCCGGACCACAATGAGAAAGGAATAAATCTAATTACGAGACAGAAACATGGTAAGATACCGCAACCGCGAATGGAAAGATTAAAGTAACAATTATGCCTGCAACACCTAAACCATGAAGAACGAAGAACAATATACGCGATTTGTGAAGATTTCAGCGATATATTTACTCTCGAAGGAGACTGTCTCACTCACACTATAACTGTGGGACATCATATTGCTACTCGAAGTCATGCAACACCGGTAAACTTAAAACCGTATCAACTATCCGACAAGCACAAACAGGAAGTGGATCGGCAAGGACGAGAAATGTTCGATGTTGATATCGTTCGTTCTAGTGTCAGCCAGTGAATGCTCCTTTATTAGTAGTGTCAAAGAAAACTGCTGCCACCGGAAAAACCAAATTGCGAGTCGTAATCGATTTCAGAAAACTAAATGATTTAACGGTCGGAGATTCCTTCCCGTTACCCAACATAAACGATATCTTAGACCAACTTGGAAACGCAAAATATTTAACTATTCTAGACTTAGCGTCAGGCTATCATGAAATTTCAATGGAAAAACAAAATAAGCATGAAACAGCCTTTTCGACACCTACGAGACATTTCGAATTCAATCGGATGCTATTTGGATTAAAAAATGCACTAGCAACTTTCCAGTAGCAAATGAATATAGTACTAACTAGACTACAAGGAATAAAATGCCTGGTATATCTGGACGACATAGTCATTTATGAGTCCAGTTTGGAAGACCATAACAAGAAATTAATCTCAATATTACAAATATTGCGCCAAAGTAACTTAAAGTTACAGCCAGACAAGTGTAATTTCCTACGCAAAGAAGTTACATACTTAGGATATATAATTTTAGAAAAAAGAATTTTATTGGATCCATCAAAATTAGACGCAGTACTCGTATATACGTTTCCTGTTCCGAAAAGAGTCAAAGATGTGCAATCATTTATAGGTCTAGCAGGATACTATAGACGATTTATAGAGAATTTTGTTAAAATAGCATGCTTTCTAACAAAATTAACAAAAGTAGAAATACAATTCGAATGGGGACAGGAACAAGAACATGCGTCCGCAACATTAAAGAAAAAATTGACAATCGCTGTTAAAATATCCGGATTTCAAGGAAGAATTTATCATTACCACCGACGCCTCGGATTACGCGATAGGAATTATTTTGTCATAAGGGCCGATAGGGATAACTCTATAGCTTATGCTAGCCGTATACTATCTCACGCGGAACAAAATTATAGCACTACGAAAAAGGAATTGCTAGCAATAATATGGGCAATAAAACATTTTCGTCTATATGTATAAGGAACGAAATTCAAAATAATAACCTACCATAAACCATTGGTATGGCTATTTAATGTCACCGATCTCGGATCACGGCTAATCAGGTGGCGACTGAAGTTAGAGGAATATGATTATGAAATTGTACATAGGGACGGACGAGCGAACACGAACGCCGACGCGCTCAGTAAGAATGTAATACGACCCATGTTAAAGGTAGATGCGCCGGGTGACGTAGATGAAGAAGGCAATGAGGAAAAATCCGGCAATGAAACAGATAAGAGTGATGCACAAACAAAAAACTCTTGGAATTACACCGAAGAGAAGAAAAGACAAATACTTTATGAATATCATGATGTACCTCTAGAAGGGCATCAAGGCATACAAAGAATGTTAAAAAGAATATTAAAAAGAGAATAGAATAGTTTAAATCATCAATGGGAAAATATGGCAGCTGATATAAAAAATTACTTATTAATAATTAATAAGTAATTAATAAATTATTGATTAATTTATTAATTAAATTTTAATAAATGCGAACTCTGTTAGAGAAATATATTATCACAAAAAAATAAAATGCCTCGTGATCACTGATATGCCGCGCAAACCATTCGAAAAATGCGCATTAGACGTAGTAAGACCATTAACAGTAACGAAAAATGGTAATAAGTATATGCTAACGTTCCAAGATAATCTAACTAAATTTAGTAAAGTGATATCCATACCGAATCAAGAAGCCTTAACTATCGCGAAAGAGTTTGTAGAGACGATAATTTTGGAATACGGTATTCTTGACAAAATATTAACGGATCAAGGAACAAACTTTTTAAGCATCGTGTTTAAAAACACTTGCAAACTATTAAAAATAGAAAAAATACAAACAACCGCGTATCACTCCCAGAGCAATGATGCGCTAGAACGTTCACACAGAACGCTCGCGGAGTATTTAAGGCATTACATCAATATCGATCAGCTAGGGATGAATGGGTGCTCTATGCAACTTTCATGTATAATACAACCCCGCATACCAGCACAAGTTACATTCCATTTGAGCTATTATACGGACATAAGGTAACATTACCTTCTGCCGTACATCTACCATCCAAACCCATATACTACATGGGCTGAGAAGTCCCGGGATTTTTAATGAAAACAAGCGTTTTTTGGGGAAAGTTATATTTATTCCTCAACATAGTTGCCTTCGAGTGCGATACACTTGGTATTGCGATTTTCCAACATTTCGATGCCCTTTCTGCAGTACGAAATGTCCAAGCCTTCGAAATACGCCTCGGTTTCCGCGATGACTTCCTCATTCGATGTGAATCTCTTTCCCTGGAGCCACCGCTTGAGGTTTAGGAACAGATAATAGTTGCTGGGGGCCAAATCTGGAGAATACGGCGGGTAAGCAACCAATTCGAATCGTAATTGGTCCAATTTGGCCATCGCTTTCAAGGACGTGTGTGACGTTGCGTTATCGTGATGGTACAGAACTGTTTTCTTCGCCATATGGGGCCGTTTTTTCTTTATTCCGTCGTTCAGTTTGTCCAATAACGCTGCATAATACTCTCCCGTAACTGTTCTTCCCTTCTACAGGTAATCGATGAAGATTATGCCATGCGCATTCCAACTGACGGAACTGCAGATGGTCGACTGCAAGAGTAAGTGCGCATCTTTGTTGATTCGCAATACACGATTGCCGTTTTTACACCAAATCATCACTTGTGATGAAAAGTGGATTTTGTACGACAATCGAAAACGATCAAGCAAATGGGTAGATAAGAATACACCGCCAGGACATACCCCTAAGCCGAAATTCCATCAAACGAAAATTATGGTTACCATATGGTGGAATGCCAAAGGAGTGATCCATTATTCCTTCCTACAACCAGGCAAAACCATAACAGCGGAGTCCTATTGCCGTGAAATTGATGTCATGCATGAGAAACTTGTGAAAAACAACCAGCATTGCTCAATCGGCACGGCGTAATATTACTGCAAGATAACGCAAGACCACATAAAGCTTCAATCACTGTTGACAAGTTAAATTCTCTAAAATATGAATTTTTACCACATCCTCCATATTCACCAGACATCTCACCGACCGATTATTACCTTTTTCGTAATTATGAATTATTTTTAAGAAAAAAAAAAATACAATAACCAAAACGATATTATAAAAGACTTTGAATTGTTCCTCTCTTACAAAAATTTGACTTGTATCATCTGGACCAAGGACCATTTGAACAATCGATTCTGAACAAGGAGGAAGCCACATATGCCCTGAAGATAATGAACTACATACGTCGAATGCAAAACAGAGCTGCAGACTTATACTTTTTGCGGCTCATCAACGGCGTTTCCTGCACTTGTGCGCTAATCAGATATGGATATGTAAGATCGAGAATTTAAAGAATCGCGAAACGATACATGCCAACATCAAAACATTCAATGTCACGCCGGAATAAAATTTGAGCGTGTACTATGTTTCACATTGCTCCTTTATAGGAAGCCATGGCTGTTGGCATAAAGATGGCTATGGATAAAGAGGATACCCTTATCACGGCGTATAGGTGTCACGGTTTTACCGTGGCATTTGATATACCTACTTGCGCGATTTTCGCAGAACTTATGGTTCGCAAAACCGGCGCTTTCAAAGGCAAGGGTGACTCCATGCATATGTATGCGCCATGCTTTTACGGCAGCGACGACATCGTTGGTGGACAGGTAAATCACTCGATCACTTGCGTGATCGGATACGTTAGGACTTCGAACAAATTCTCGCAACATTAGGTACCGATTGGCACTGGTATTGCGTTGGCGCGCAAATATAACAGCAGAGGTGCTATGTTGTACTTCACGTTGTACAGAGATGGCGCGGCATCGCGGGGTCAGCTCTTCGAGGCCTGGAACATGGCGAAATTGTGGAATATTCCAGTGATTTACATATGCGAGAACAACAAATATGGCATGGATACAGCCGTGCATCGACATTCTGCCAACACGCTGCTTTATTCACGTGGAGACCTCATACCGGGAATAAATGTAAAATATAGCTCTTCAAACAAAAAAATATGTATCAGAATTGGGGAAGTTACATTTGAAAAGTAATTCGTTACCGTTACTTGTTATTTTCACAGAAAAAAATGTATTAAATTTTCTGGCAATGAATAAATTAAACGCGAGTTGACTTGTCTTTGCTAAAACTACTTACAAAATTATAAATATTTCTAGTATACTTATCATTTTGAATGATGCATACATCATGCGATATATCGATATCATAATCAGAACTTGTAGTTTCCGTTATAACCACACGTATTGAATTAATGACCCAAACGCATTTTGATTTGAGGAAACAAAATTTTTGGTTCTTATGAGCCAAATTTGATTCTTTTAATAATAAAAAATAGGAAAATTGCAACGTTACAAAAAATGTTATAAAAATTACAATCGTTACGGAAAAATGTTATAACGATAACGGTGTTACAGGTAATGCATTACTTTCCCACCCTGATATTTTCATAATAATAATTCATTCATAATAAAAATAATAAGAAAAACAGTTGCTTTAATTATTATCTTATTATATGTATGCCTTTATTGTTCTCCTTAAGGTTACAAAGTACCAATCCACTTGACTCCATCTTACATCTCTTTCCATTTCTCATACTTATCCCTACCTTATAACTAATTTAACTCTAACTTATCTCTAATTCACTAACTTATATCTATTGCTAGCACCCGTCGACACAACCATTGTTGCTTCGACGTTGCCCCCTAGCACTTCTCGCACCCCCCCCCCCTTCCTGGACTTCCGTTTCCTCTTCGCTCTCTCACCTCTTATTTTCCACATCCCCCTTCCCACTCCTTCTATTCTTCTCCTCCTCCACCTCCCTTATCTAATCCTCTCTCCCTCACCTCCCAATATCTTTCCGCTTTCTCTTTGCCAACTCTTTCCCCCTCCTTCTTTCCATTCCCTACACCTCTCCCACACATGTTTCCATGTCTTTTCCTCATTCCCACATATCATGTATAACCTTTGCTCTTCTTTCTCCCAATATCTTCCGCTTCTCACTTTATTTCCCACCCTAAACCTCAATAATCTCTTCCTACTCCCCACCTACCCCCCCCCCCCCCTCCATCCTTTCTCCATATATTTTGGTATTATATCCCCTTTCACTCTCCCATACCACTTGTAACTTGATTCTCTTATTCTCTCTCCTCTCTCCACCCTTTGTATCTCTCTCTCCCTTCACGCCATCTCCTCCACCTTCTTCCTCCCTCCGCCTAACGCTTCCTTTTCTTCCATTCCTATCCTTTCCAAAAACCCTCTCCTCTCTCCCACCCACTTCGTTTATGCCCCCCGCCTCTCCTCCTTCTCTCCCTCTCCTCTATCATGCACTTCTTCGCCTAACTATTCCCCTTTCTTTCCTCCAACCTTCTCTCATATTTCAGTGCTCTCAATCCTGCCTTATTCCTTAATTTCTCTCTCTATTTCCTCTCTTAACAAATATCCTGATGTCTGCCTTTTTACCCCTTTCACTCACTTCAAGTATCTTTCCTATAACCTTTCCATCCTCTCCATCTCTCTCCACCCCCATATCTCCACCCCATATCCCGCCACTGTCTAGCTTGTCGAACGCTGTCCATACCAGCATGTCAAATAACCATATTCTTCTCTTCCAATCTTTCCCGAAACTTTTCTTTTCTACCCCCCATACATTCCCCATTACCGCTGCCGCTTTCTTTACCTTCTCTTCTATCTGCCTTTCCTGCCCCCCTTCCCCCCCCCATTCTTTTGCAGTCTGTATTCCAAATACTCTATTTCCTTTATTTCCATTATCCTTTTCGCTCCTCCATTTTCTTTATTTCCTTATCTTTTTCCCTCTCCATCTCCAATCCTTCTTCTTCTCCCTCCCTTTTCCTATTCTAAAATTTCATTATTTTTGTTTTTCTCACATTCATTTCCAGCCCCTTCTCTCCCATGTACTTTTCCAACCTCTCTACCATATTTCTCATTCCTTGCTCCTCCTTTGCCAATAATACTATATCGTCCGCGTATGTTAATGTTCTCAATTTCTCTCCTCCTATCTTCTCTTCTCCCCAATTCACTTTTTTCATTTCCTTCTCCAAATCCGTCATTAATAAAATGAAAAGCAATAAACTCAGCGGACGTCCCTGCCTCACTCCTCTCGCCGTTCAAAATGCTTCCCCCGTTACATTTTCTATCTTTACCTTACTCTTCGTCTCCTTATATATCTCCTCTACCTTAGCTAGCAATCCTTCCCTTACCTTCCTTGCCCTCATTTCCCTCATTAATACCCTTCTGTTCATCGAATCGAAAGCCGTTTTCAAATCTAAGAACATCGCCATCATCTTCTCCCCTTTTTTCTCCTATTGCCTATTTGCTAAATAGTTCACAACATATGTTATCTGTCGTACCATCCCTCTCTTAAAATATCTTTGATTATGCGGCACCAAGTCCTTTTCCTCTATTTCTTTCCCCTTATAGTCCTATACCACCATCTTCCTTTCCCCCTTTTTTTACTGCCGTTACAATTATGTTTTCTTTCCATTTCTCCAGCAACCCTTCCTCTCTCCATATTATTATCTTATTATATTTTATAGTCAATGTTGGTGCGAAGCTGGCGCCCAACTTTGGAAAAAGTAGAAATATTTAACATATAGGGGGACCGGAAAGTAATGTCGTTTCTGCGCATGTCGATATTCGTTTGTCATTTATCAGCTCATTGTGTATTTCAAAGTCGTGCCAAAGACATTTTAAGGTTAGAATGACTTGTTGTAAATAATTAAATCTTAAGTTTTTTTGCAATTTATGGTGAAATGGCCAGCCAAATACCAGAAGAGGTACATATCCGGCATTGTATGCTTTTTGAGTTTCGCAAGGGTAGTAACGCAACAGTTGCTACCAAAAACATTTGCGATGTTTATCCAAGTACATTAGACGTTTGTAAATTCCAAAGGTGGTTTTCTAAGTTCAAATCCGGTAATTTTGATCTTTTCCACTCGTACCGATCAGGAAGAGCAACAACTTTAGACAATGACATGTTAAGGGCGGAAATGAAAGCAAATCCGTTTGAGACAATCGAGGAACTGTCAAACACTCTTAACCAACCTTGGTCGACCATCCAAGAACATTTGCAACAGATTGGTAAAGTAAGCAGAGCAAGTGTTTGGGTCCCGCATAATCTGTCCGAAAAAAACAAAACTAACCGATCCATCATATGCAACTTATGGCTTCAACGGTGCAATACAGAAGCGTTTTTTGATCGCTTGATTAATGTAGACGAAAAATGGGTCCTGTATGATAATCCAAAACGCAAAAGGCAGTGGCTCTCTCCGAATAAATCGCCACGAAGTACTGCTAAGCCAAGTTTACATCCCAAAAAGTCGCTTTTATGTGCTTGATGGAGTATTCGCGGAATCGTTCATTTTGAAATGCTGAAACCTGGACAAAATGTGAATTCAGACCTTTACTGTGAACAATTGGATCGAGTAAATCAATCTTTAATTGAAAAGTGTCCAGCGATTGTCAACAGAAAATGCGTTATTCTGCAACACGATCATGCAAGACCGCACTGCGCAAGACGAACCCTGGAAAAAATTAATGAATTGGGGTGGGAGGTACTGCCTCACCCACCATACTCGCCCGATATTGCACCATCGGATTTCCATTTATTCCGATCGCTACAACACTTTCTATGTGACAAAAAATTTGAAAATTTAGATGATATCCAAAATGCCCTCTTCAGATATTTTGCTCAAAAACCAATTGATTTTTATCAATCTGGCATTGAAAATTTGCATACTAGATGGCAAAAGGTTGTTGATAACGAGGGTGATTACATCATTGATTAAAAATTATAACTTGTTAAAAATTTATCTGTTTGAATTTAATGTGAAAAAACGACATTACTTTCCGGTCTCCCTAATAACGTAATATAACCAGATTGTGCTTCGTTTGTACCTATTTATACCACTTCCTTCTTCATTTATATCTCAAATGCTTTGAAGATAAAAAGATGGAAAAAATAGTCATCGGACGATTGAAAGATTTCTTACTTTTGTTTATATTATTCGAAAGAGTATCGTTTGTATCCGTTTGTACCTCTATCATTTTCGTTTACCAGGTGTAGAAGTATGAAACCGGAATTTTTTTGTAAAAATTACACGTCTGTTGTTTGAAAATGATAAAAAATATTTTATTCAAAATAATGCCCATAGCTATTTATACATTTTTCCCACCTCTCCTGCAGTTTATGAATGCCACGCTAAAAAAACATTTCTTCTTGNCACACTCAATTCATCCGCGAGTTCTTGTTGAGTTTGAGTATCATCTTCATTTAATAAGGCTTGCAATTCGTTGTCTGCGAACTTTTTCGCTGGTTTCTCACGTTCTTCGATTCTCACGTCAAAATCACCACTTTTGAATTTTTTGAACCACTCGGAACACTGTGTTTTACCAAGAGCATGTTCACCGTAAGCTTCGACAAGCATTCGATGCGCAGCAGTTTTTTTCAAATGATAATAAAAAACCAATGCTGTCCGCCAATCGTAGTTCGTAGGCACAAAACTCGACATGTTTAAGGTTATAGAAAAATATACCGGTGTATGGAACTTGGGTTATTATGGGTTGAAAATCTTCGTTAGCTGTTAGAGGGAGATGATGGCGTTGCAGAAGCGGTCTTACGGTCCCTAAACTGATGGCTAGCACCATCTATAGGGAGATTCCGGCTTCATACTTCTAAACCTGGTGTATATATATATAAATATAAATATAAATAAATAAATAAATAAATATATATATATATATATAGAAAGTACAAATTAGTTCAGTCCGTTTTCAAAAGATGGCTCTGGCTGTTATGAATGTTGCATAGTGACAGCTGTTTCCTGCCTGCCTTGCGAGTGAAAGGTTTATCCCGCAGGCAACTCTCTTTCCTGTTGAAGTTTTCTACAGCCCATCGCTTAGTGAGTGCGTAGGTTAGTTTCTTTGTGCTGCGCAGCATCAGTTCTTGCTGTTTCGAGTATTTTCTACAACAGTTGCTTCTCCTCGATCGTGTTGTACGGCCGCTAATACATTGCGTATTGGCGGCCGCCCCGCGTCCTCCCAGGTCACGTGACTCGGCCCTTTAGCTCCAAGAACTTGATCCGCCAGGATGGGAAAACAACAGAGAAAGAGATAAAAAAAAGAGGAATCTTCTTCTGTCTTGGACATGCAGGAAGATAGTAATCGCACACCTCCCCTTCTTCAAAACTCAGCCAACTTTCCCCATGCGGCCAAGATGAAAAAGGTCGAGGGGAAAGGAGACACTTCACCGATGCCATAGAATAGTCCGACCCCTCAAGTTCAGGATTCGGGTAAACAAGATAAATACGACGCATATTGTAAAGCACTTTTCTACGTAATACGGAAACAGTCCCAACAACAAGATAACCCTTCCTACAGATCTATGACATCTTTCCTCGACATTTCCCGTCTACTATATAAATCCAACGTTAAGTATGCGGAGTGCAAGCCCCAGGGGAGGAACATGTGGAGAATCTCCTTTAACTCCAGATTGGATACCAACGACTCGGTCAATAACCCGTATTTAAAATAACTTGGCCTCACTGCCTTTATTCCTAGATCTCTGTTAACCCGCAAGGGAATAGTAAGGGGAATCCCGCTGGACGCCCTCCTGGAAAAAATCATTGAGTGTATCAACCGCGAAAACTTTAAAACTCAGGCTGGGAATGCCTTTCGGCTCAAGAGAAAGAACAGGGACACCAGTATGTGGGTTGACTCACCCACTGTGTGTATGGAGTTTCGAAGACAAACTCTACCAGACACCATCCTAATCTGGAAAGCCAGAATCAATGTCTTGCTCTATATTCCTGCAGTCCGACTTTGTTATAAATGCGGACATACCACCAAGTTCTGTAGATCTGCGGAAAGATGCTTGGAATGTGGCGGAGGACATAGGAACTCTCCTGAATCACCATGCAGGGAAAACAAGAAGTGCATAAACTGCGATGGGAACCATTCCATACGTGATCGGGACTATATAGTATACTTAAAACGAGCTGCTATCACCAGATACATGGCCATCGAGAACGTGTCTTTCTTCGAAGCCCGGAAATATATAGAATCCAACGGAATTGATACCTCAATGGATTCTCCACCGCTTCTCACCAGGAGCAACTTCCCGGAACTTCCTGAGCAAGTCAGCCCAAGGACCCGTTATTCGGAAGCACTGAAGAGCACCTCGCAGTCTATCTCTCCGTTCGCCAAACTACTCGAGGATCCATACAGTATGAAAGCTCTACTTTTAAAATTACTCACGAGTATTGAACAGCTGTATAACAGGGGGAGTGCAGAGTCAATCAAAAGGGGAAATGTCAGTAAATCCTCAGATTATACTTCGATTTCAACCCAAACCATTCCCAACCCCGCCAATGGCCCACCATCCTTTTCCCAAGACTAGGCTAACTCAATGGAATTGCAGGAACGCACTCACAAGATTTAATGATATCAATCAACTCGCTAAAGAAACTGACATCCTTTTACTTTCAGAAACTTGGCTATCGGATGACACGAATATCAATTTAAAACATTTCGAAATTGTCCGGAAGGACAGAAGGCTAAGGTAGGGCGGTGGCGTCGCTATTTGTCTCTACAAGGGGATCAAATTTTCTCACCTAGATATCCGGTACGACTGTGACGGAGAGTTAGAAGTTTGCGGGGTCAGGCTCCACGCTGGTTCGGAAGAAATCTCCTTGGTGTCATGCTACAGCCCCCCTCAGGTCGCCTTATACCCGCCTCCAACTGGACGAAATTTTTCAATCAGTTTTCAGGTAGGACCATCATAGGTGGGGACTTTAACTTCCNGGGGGGGGGGGGGTACGAAATCTTGCCGTAACGGAGTAAATCTTATCAGGGGACTTGAATCCTCCGAACTTGTTATAACAAACACGGGCTCCCCTACCTTTTTCGACGCTTCTCGCTTTATCGAATCTTCGCTAGACCTCACCATTGCGACCCCGTTTCCAGCATCGACTTGTCCTGGGAGGTGGACTCGGACCTTCATGGCAGTGACTACTATCTTATCAATATTTCCTTCACTAGTTCTCTTAGGTCATATACACATTTCAGTGGAACTAAAAGAATACACTCCAAAATCATGGACTGGAGTAAATTCTGGAATAATATATCCACTCACTTAACATTGGCAAATTACGATAAGGACTCCTTTCCGGATATCTCTTCTCGCTATCTGTCTTTCCTAGAACTTATTAAAGACTCTATAATTGCTTCAACAAGTGGTTTTACAAACCTCCGCAAATCAAATTCCTCTAAATACTATAAACCGAAACTTCTCCCACAATCTCCTTGGTGGGACGAAGACTGTGAGAAGCTCGTCAGACTAAGGAAAGCTGCCCTAAAAAAATACAAATTTACTACAACTCGATCAGACTACATTAACTTCCGAATTGCTGAAGCCAGATGCAGAGTAGGTTTGAAAAATAAAAAAACCGAGAAATTCAAACAGTTTTGCGAAAAACTCAATAAGGACTCTAACCCTAACCTTATATGGAACACGGTTCAAAAATTCAAAAGCCGTTACCACCATGCAAAACAGAGCTCTCTTGCTACAGTCCTGTCAAGGAAACCACTGTTAAGAATATGATCTCCGAGATCTGCCCTCCATGGACACAGGTTCGGCCTCCCTCCTTCGAGAACTACGTCTGGGACCCTTTTCTAGACCTTCCATTTTTCCTACAAGAACTATCCTATGTTATCAAAGACCTCAAAATCAAATCCAACCCAGGTTTTGACTCCATCGATTACAAAATCATCAGTTCTTTACCACCAGATGGCTTAGAGTACCTCCTGAACATATACAACGATATTTTCTTCTCTGGAACGATGATTAAGGAATGGAAAAAATACATAATGTTCTTCATTCCTAAACCGAACTCGGACAACTTCCGTCCTATCTCTCTTGCCTTTTGCTTCGCTAAAATTGTTGAAAAAATGATCTACAACCGGCTTAATTGGTGGCTCGAACACCATACGAAATTTTTTAAATCACAATTTGGCTTCCGAAAAATAGATCCTGTATGGATAATTTAACCATCTTATACGCTAACATTGTTAGATCTTTCTTGAAGGGCTCCTCCACAGCTGCTGCCTTCTTGGACATTAAATCTGCTTTAGACAATGTTCTCTGGGACGTTTTATTTAAAAACTCCAAGCTCTTTGCATCCCACCCTGTACTCTATCTTTCATCTATAGCATCATCGCTGAAAGGGAAATACATTGCAAATTCGATGATATAGATGAAATTCTCTGGACTTATAAGAGCCTTCCTCAAAGCAGCGTCCTAAGTCCCATCCTGTATACCATTTATACCTCTGAGGTGGAAGGTGTCCTTCCACCACACCGTAACATTATCCAATACGCTGACGACATTGCTATCTTTTCCGATCTTTACCCCCTACCCAAAGCTGAATCTTTGGAAACATCATTAATAAAAATTAATAGAATACTCCTTGATTTAGGTCTCAAACTATCTCCCAGCAAATCAAAATTTTGCATCTTTAAGAAATCTTCAAGTCACCCTCACCTTAACTTTAATGAGGATAAAATTTCAAGGCACAATTCTGTAAAACTTTTAGGCATGATCCTCTTTTCCGACCTTAAATGGAACAAACACGTAGATCAAGTTTGGAATTCTTGTCAAAACCCTCTCAAAATCCTAAACTGCCTCAGACATACCTGGTGGGGCGCAGACCCAACGACTCTGCTTAGAATATACAGAGCTTTCATCCGCTCTAGACTTGAATATGGAAGTTTCCTTCTCCACAACCTCAGTTCCGAATCTTATCAGAAACTTAATAGAGTCCAATACAAGGCCCTTCGTTTGGCGTTGGGATACAGGGCGTCCGCTCCCATTAATGTGATTTTGGCCGAATCTAAGGAACTCACTCTTGACCTCAGGTTTGAATACCTATGTAGAATGTTTCTCACTAAAACCTTAGCTCTGGACATCCACCCGTTAAACCAATACTTGGAAGACTCCTTTAATTCCTTCGTGAATTCCGCTTCTCGCTTGTCTTTTCCCACCCCCTAAGTTATTCGCGTGCTACCAGGATATAATCCATCTCTCTACAAATTTCTATACAGAGGACAGACCCTATAGTGGCTCTTTTCTCTTCCAATCCTTCACCTTCTCTCCCAAGATCGACCTTACCTCTAGTTAGCTCTTGAAGGATTCACGCGACCCGAATGTATGCATGAGCGATCTTTTCCGTAATCCTAACGAGTATTTACACCTGTTTACAGACGGATCCAAAATCCCGGGCAACCCGTTTTCCGGAATAGCCTTCACATCCTTGAACGAGAAACACTCCGGCCTTTTCAGGGCACCAGCCTTCCTTCCGATCTTCTCTATTGAGGCCTTGGGTATCCGAGAAGCCCTGTACGCAGGTCGCTACTCCAAATACAGAAAGATAAAAATCTTCTCCGACTCTAAATCCGTTCTCACAGCCTTAAATACCACGGACATTGCAGGAAAAGCCAACCCCCACATCAGTAACATAAAAGATGACATCTGGGAAATGGAATCCAGTGGCTTCGAAATATCCCTCGTGTGGGTGCCCGCTCATATTGAAATCTTGGGTAACGAACTAGCCGATAGCAAAGCCAAGGAGGCGCCCTTCCGGGGAAAAAAACACCCTTTTTAGATGCTATCCTTGCGACCTTAAGGGGCACTGGAAAAAGAGGCTATTTAATGACTTCGAGAAGTGGATTCTAGAAAATTTCCCTGGTAAGGGCACTCATTTTATCCAGAACTATCACTTTCCTAGACGCAGACCTTGGTTCGAGGAATGTAGGTTGAATCGTAAGATGGTGGTTTCGATTTACAGGCTCAGATCGGGGCATACCTCTTTAAATGAGTCTTTTTAGGTTCAGAATTGTAGACTCCCCCGACTGCCTACATTGTATACATCCGAATCGGCAGACCATGTGGTTTGGCAATGCCCTCGCTTTGGGAACCAGAGGGACACCTTGATACGAAACGAAATATTCACCTTTCGCACCCTGCTTTGGGCGGTCCACTCCCTTCTCGCGACCAAAGATCTTAATAGCTACACTTTGTTATGCCAGTTCATAAACGGAATCAACTTATTCATATAATCCTCTCTTGTCCGTTTAACTACAGGCGGACCCACTATGCCTAAGTCAGAAACACATTAAGACTATTAGTTACCTTTACTCTGACGTAACCATTCCACCTCCACTCGTAGTCTAGACACATATAAGTTCGCGTGCGATTTGTATTATAATCTTAGTATGCGCTTCCCCCTCTCTTTAAGCCACTCTCTTACTCTCTTTCTCTTTGTATATATTTTTTCTTTCAGTTTGTACCTGGCGAAGACTGTTTAATTCGCAACTCACGAGTCACCAAAACTCCTACAACCTCATACGGAATTATCTCTCTTTTCCTTTTTTCTTTTTTCCTTAGGTGACTCTCGATGAACTCATGCGTTAAAATAAGCAATAGCGGATGCGTAATCATACTTCTTTCCTTCTTTATTTTTTCTCCCGTCTCACCGCTTATTACACAACTTCCCCCTCTGCGTATACTACCCTCAGTTACTCACCCAACCAATTTATCTATAAGGTTATAAAAACTTTGTTTATTCATCGACGTCAAAACTATGTAACCCACGCAAACTAACTGTGATACTATAGCGCTCATGGTCGGATAGGCTAAGTTCCTAGACCTTGTACACTTTTTTGTACACCCTTTACATGCAATAAAAAAAAAATAGTGACAGCTGACTTCGGTGGTTTCAGAGAGGTTAGACATCTGTCAATAATATTCAGTTTATATCGCTTTGAGTTTCATACAAAACCCCTGTTTTTTACTGTGTTGAATATGTCAAATTTTGTGTTAACTAAGCAGCATTTGCGGGAGGTTTTAGTTTTCTGCTTTAATTGGAAGAAAAGTGCAGCTGAAGCGCATCGAATGCTTGTAAAAGTTTATGGTGACAATGCTTTAACTGATAAATCATGTAGGGAATAGTTTCGACGTTTCAAGAATGGTGATTTCAGCATTGAAAACAAGCCTCGCTCTGGACAGCCAAAAAAATTCGAAGACAAAGAATTGGAGGCATTACTTGATGAAGATACGAGTCAAACGCAAGAGGAGCTTGCAGAATCACTTGGAGTTACGCAACAAGCAGTTTCCGTACGATTGAGATCCATGGGAATGATTCACAAGCAAGGTAATTAGGTTCCAAGTTATTTTTCTACATGATAATTTTCGGCCTCATGTCGCAAAAGTCGTAAAAAATTATTTGAAAACGCTCAAGTGGGATATTTTA
>NW_014555026.1:0-458 GCF_001313825.1 Dinoponera quadriceps | reverse complement strand
CTCATTCTGATTACTGGTTGTTCCGACGGATGCAGCACGATTTGGCAGGTCACCGGTTTACTTTTTTCGCAGAAATCGAAAATTGGCTCCTAACTTGGATCGCCTCAAAAGACGAGACATTTTTTCGAGATGGAATTCGAAAATTGCCTGAGAGGTGAGAAAAAGTAGTAGCCAGCGATGGACAATACTTTGATTAATCTGTCCAATCATTTTGTTCTGAAATAAATACATTTTTGACCACAAAAAACGGACCGAACTAATTTGTATTAGGTTGGAAACTATGAAACGGGCGTTGAATAGAAATAAAAATCAAAAAGCGCTATTTTTCACATTATTTATTATTTTTAATCGAAATAATTTCCATTGGCATCTACGACTTTCTGCCAACGATTAGTCATGTCATAAATGGCTTTTTTAAAAAAATCTTCATTTTTAGAGTTAATAAACAATTCAAAGTC
>NW_014555025.1:4378-4586 GCF_001313825.1 Dinoponera quadriceps | reverse complement strand
TAAGCCCGGCGAAGCAGTAGCATCAACGCCAAAGCAGAATACCCACGGTTCCAAGCTCATGTTGTGCATTTGGTGGGATCAGCTGGGGGTAGTGTATTACGAGCTGCTCCAACCCAACCAAACCATCACAGGAGATCTCTATCGACGACAATTGATGCCGAGCATTGAAAGAAGAACGGCCGCAATTGTCGTCGATAGAGATCTCCTG
>NW_014555025.1:750-4294 GCF_001313825.1 Dinoponera quadriceps | reverse complement strand
GATATACTACAGTAATCCCAAGCGTAAAAAATCGTGGGTTAAGCCCGGCGAAGCAGTAGCATCAACGCCAAAGCAGAATACCCACGGTTCCAAGCTCATGTTGTGCATTTGGTGGGATCAGCTGGGGGTAGTGTATTACGAGCTGCTCCAACCCAACCAAACCATCACAGGAGATCTCTATCGACGACAATTGATGCCGAGCATTGAAAGAAGAACGGCCGCAATATGAGCATAGACACGATAAAGTGATTTTGCTGCATGATAAAGCTCGGCCGCATATCGCGTCAAAACAGACCTGGAAACGCTGAAATGGGAAGTCCTACCCCATCCGCCGTACTCTCCAGACATTGCGCCTTCTGATTACTATTTATTTCGATCGATGACTAACGGCCTGGCTGAACAGCACTTCACTTTGCATGAAGAAACGAAAAAATAANGCTGAGCAGCACTTTACTTCGCATGAAGAAACGAAAAAATGGATCGATTCGTTGATAGCCGCAAAAGAAGTGTCGTTTTTTCGACGTGGAATTCTAATGCTGCCAGAAAGATGGGAAAAAGTTGTCTCCAGCGATGGGCAATACTTTAATTGACTTGTTTTTTTATTATTTTTTTTAAATAAAGGATTTATTTTCACAAAAAACGGCGAGAACTTATTCACACTCCCAATACATTATATAATTAGATTATGCTAGATTATATATAATATAATTAAGTTATAATATTTGATATATAATGTTCGATTGTAATATTCTGCTGTTACTACTTGAGTTTATATGTTGTGTGGTTCATCTTCTATATTTTTGTTGTGGACAGATCGTGATCTATTGGGAGTATAAAAGTGCAATTTATTGTATTTTCTTTTGAAATGGGAAAAAAAGTTAAAAGAGTTAATTCCGGAAACGGAAAGGAAGAAATAAATAATAAGAGATCAAAAAAAACATCAGCAGTTGAATTTGAAATTGATAGTGATAACGAAGATCACGTGATTTTACCTAATCCTGAATATTCTGGAGAGTCTGACACAGATGATGAGATGAATGTTCAATCTTCAAGCCATTATTCTAATGATAAAAACAAAATGAACATAAGTTATAGAAGAGTTTTAAAAAATTACTCTCAAACGCAGAAATTGCTAAAGCCTGATCACGTGTACGAGTGGAACAAAGGAGAAAAACTATGTATCGACGATATAAATGATGAACTTCTCTTGCCTAGTAGTGTAAAATTAAAAATTCAAAGTTCCACACTCATTGAAATATTTGAGTTATTCTTTTCTCAAAATTTAAAGCAGTACATTTTCCGGATTTTCAGAAAATCAAAAAATTGTTATAGAAAATTTTGGAAAAATTTGAGTGTTCTTTGACTCATTCTAAGACATTTTTGTTCTTAGGAATTTTTTGCCAAAGTCTATAGTTTTCTAGAAAAAATTCGTCAAGTTGAAAAACACAATTTCTCACTTAGGCCGCCATTTTGCTTCAACAAAAAATTTTCAAGGCACATCTGACAATACCAAATCAAATTTTAGACTATTATTCCACTATCTAAATCAGTTTGAGAAGTATAAAAAAATGTACAGATGTCGAAAAATCATTTTTAATAAAAAATCGGATCGAAAAAACACGTTTCTTTTTTTTATTTTCGATTTTTCCATCCTTAAAAATGTTTTTTTTCTAACTATCACCATTCAAAAGAGCACCCTCAAAAACATAGGGTACAGTGATTTTAAAAAATTTTTGGCTCGATTTCATTGTTGGGTATTGATTCAAACTTGAACGTCAAAATTATGCCATTTGAGCCGAAACGGGTTAAGGAGTTGCAGAGAAATAAGGCAAAAATGTTAATGGTGGCGAAAGATCGACATTATATAAAGTTCACGCGCTTTCACACCTTAGTTAACGAAAATGCATTGAGCGTATCATTAAAAGTCATTAATTTCTACCGAACGAATTACTAATGAGATAATGTTTTGTGTGTAGCGTTGGTATTTTTACACGGTCCTGAGAAATGAGCGATAAATGTAAACGAGGCGAAAGAAAATAATCGACATGTCACAAGGTTTACACGCTTCGACATCTTAGTTAACGTAAATATATCAACTGTATCATTATTAATCAATAATTTCCACACAAGCGAATCTTTAGATTGTAATGCTTTTTGAATGATACTTTTAGCGGTTGCAAAGAGAAAAGCTGTGAACTCGGTCGCCGCGCACGCGAATGATCGGAATGCCGAAACATACACGCATTACCGTGCCATAATTAACAAAGGTGTATCAATGGTATCATTATATTGGAAGAATTGATAAAAGACACCGCAGTACACGCCAACAGTTTCCGGAATTTGGCAGCAACTATCAATAAGATAGTAACGTGATAAAAAATATCTCGACGCTTACATTGGATGTCTTAATTGCCGCCGAATAATTCTCCGTTACGAATAATAGGCAAAATTTCGTCAACGGCCACAGATATCGACTTTATTCAAAAAACATTAAAATATGCATACATTTTTCTGTTGGAAATAATAATTTACAACGAAACGGTTAATAAACCTTCGTTAATTATGGTGCGGATATGCGTGTACGTTGCGGCATTCCAATTATTCGCGTGCGTGGCGACAGAATTTATGGCTTTCTTTTCTGCAACCGCTACAGGTATCGACGTCATTCGAAAAGCATTACAATCTGCAGATTCGCTTGCGATGATGTTGATGATTTATGATGATAGGTTGATATACTTGCGTTAACCAAGACGATGAAGCGCGTGAATCTTGTGGCGTCTCGAATATTCCCTTTTGCCTTATTTATATTCATAGCTTATTTCTATGCATCGTGAAAATATATCGACGTCCCACGAAAACATTATCTCATCCGTATGAATTTTATAGAAATTAGTGGTTTATAATGGCACGATTAATGCACCTTCGTTAGGCGTTCTTAGCTGGGATTCTAAGTAGGATTTTGCTTTCACACTAGGCAAGGTCCCGTTATCCAATGGCTGGCGAGCAGGATCTTGTATCCTTGCATCCAGTCTTATCCCCTTCATTTAGAACATCTCATCTTGTTACCTGCCCAAAACTTGTAGAGTCAATAGGGTCAGAGCATGTGTCCAGGATCGGGACACAAATGGGCAGGCCTCCCCGTGGTCCCCGTGGGCGTGGAACGTGCGCAGGCCGCGTGGGGACTAGCGGTTTACCGCACACCCTGCGCGCGGTTGGAAAGTTAGGAGGCGCGTACGGGTCACGGCCGAACTGCCCATCCTGCGAAGTACGCCCGCAGGCGCTGCTGGACTTTTTCATCGCCCGCTTTCTTGTCAGTCGTTGCCAATGCTGGAAAGATAGAATAGATGTTTGGTAGCGTATAGCCTAAAGGCTGGGTCGCATATCGTGGCACGTTACGCGTGTCAGGACTAATACTAATGTCCCCACCTACTTTCTAGCGAAACCACTGCCAAGGGAACGGGCTTGGAAAAATTAGCGGGGAAAGAAGATCCTGTTGAGCTTGACTCTAGTCTGGCACTGTAAGAAGACATGAGTCAAGCTCAAC
>NW_014555024.1:0-315 GCF_001313825.1 Dinoponera quadriceps | reverse complement strand
TTCGAACACTGTTCTTTCGTTCGGGACGCTTCTCTGCACTCAATCAGCATTTACGTATCGAACCGCGTTGTCGGAAGCGTGCGCAAGAAACGCAGGAGCCGAAAATCGTATTCGTGAGCCTTTCATTTTGCCGCCCGCACCGCACGCGAAGACAACTTCTGTCCGGGAAGTTCAGACCTTGTGACGGACGCTCAACGGCCATGTCACAATAAATATACGAGGGTGGGGTGAAATTCCGGCCTGATAAAGAAAAACAACTTTTTTCGTTTTTTTCGTTTTATTTTTCAACAAAATCTCCATCAAGATTTATACATT
>NW_014555023.1:0-367 GCF_001313825.1 Dinoponera quadriceps | reverse complement strand
ACTACAGTTATTCTGGCAGTGCGTGATGAGATCGCTCCAGAGAACCATTAGAATGAGACTGAGAAGCGGTTGTGCAAAATTTCCGTATTCCACAGTATTTTGCCAATTTTTTTTTTAGATCGCCAATGAAATTTCTTCCTTGAACTGTAAGCACCACTTTAAGAGGTCCAGAGATAGTGATGAATATCTTCACGAATTTATCTGCTATCGTAACGGCCGTTTGCTCTAGCAGTGGTATGGCCAGGCAGAATATGCTTAATTGGTCTTGTATAGTCAGGATAAATTCGTCACTTGCTTTGGTGCGGACCAACGGTCCATCTATTTCCATTGCTATTTTATCGAATGTTTATCCGGGAGTGTCGGTTAT
>NW_014555022.1:2198-2452 GCF_001313825.1 Dinoponera quadriceps | reverse complement strand
TACTTGCGATTGCTTTTTCACAGAATCCTTCTCCTTTTTTCTGTTGCAGACTGTTGCTGGAGGGCAGATCCCACTGCTGCCACCAGATTTGTTGCGCGTTCGAAACGTCGCGGTAATGTGGGGTTGCCCGGCACAGTGCGGTAGAGTAGGAAGGAGGTGGTGAGGCGCGACACTTAATAAAGTGCCTTATGATTTATAAAAACTGAACTGGTCGTTTATTACTTGATTGCCCGATACAATTTTACGTGTGCGTC
>NW_014555022.1:0-2149 GCF_001313825.1 Dinoponera quadriceps | reverse complement strand
GTTGAAAGTTAGAGTCGCGCTCGCGCCGGTCTTACGTCCCCTTTTATCCTCTTCCTATGTCTTAATCAAGGGGGACGATTTGGATGTGTCAGCGCCATGTGAGTGTGGACGCTGCCCATCCTGATTTTGATATTTCTTTGCCAGAATGCGGGGTTGCATTTCCGCAAAGCGACATTCGGTAATTCGAGCCGTGGCCTTTGTTCACGGTCATCGACATGTGTTATGAATGCAGGGTGGCATTTCCGCAAAGCGACGTTCGGTAATTTGAATGGTGGCCTTCGTTTATGATTATCGTTGTGCTTAACAACATCATTATTATTCATAATATGGTTTCTCTTCTCATTATCTTTAGTATATGCTGGTTATACATTTACAGTTCTTATTAATATTTCTACTTCCGTATACAAAGAGTTAATATCATACATGTAAGCTTTATCACTTTCATTTTTTATTAATGTTTTTGCTTCTATTTCTACCTCTTTACCGATGGTTATTTTAAGCACGTATTCTTCTTTAATGTGCGAGTTCCCTATGCGCATGTTGAACAAGGATTTTAAGTGCACGGGTACTATTGTGGATTAGGAAAAATAAAAAGAAATTCTTGTATTTTGAATCTCTAAATGTCCTGTTGAATAATCAATTCTATCCCGGGTCAATAGGAAAAAATCATTACCCAGTATTCCACTAGATTGAATAAGATAATTGTTACATGGAAATTAGCAGTAATATCCAAAATAATTTTCGTTACTTTGTCCACAGTATATACATGATGCTAATTAATTCCATTTAATTCTAATACTTGGTTAGAATCTATTTTTTTAAGTTTTGGTATTCTGTTTTCTTTAATTAAATTTGGTCCTGAAACTGTATTTATTAAGAGTGTTTCGAAATAATTAACGTTTTGTAAATATAATTGGACAGTGGGAACACAACTTTCCTTATTCAAATTGATTGTTACTGGATTCCATCGAAAAACTTTCGGTCTGAGCCGTCATTACTGGACGCCCTTGTCCATTGGCACCTTAATTCGCGCCCGTAATCGCTGGTCCCGAATAGATTTCCTGCTTTCGACGGTTATTTTCTAGCCGCAAAACACAATTTTCTTTGATTTATAAAAACTGAACTGGTCGTTTATTACTTGATTGCCCGATACAATTTTACGTGTGCGTCCGACAGCGCGTCGGTGCTCGAGAGTTGAAAGTTAGAGTCGCGCTCGCGCCGGTCTTACGTCCCCTTTTATCCTCTTCCTATGTCTTAATCAAGGGGGACGATTTGGATGTGTCAGCGCCATGTGAGTGTGGACGCTGCCCATCCTGAGTTTGATATTTCCTTTGCCAGAATGCGGGGTTGCATTTCCGCAAAGTGACATTCGGTATCAAATGATCTGTTGCCTTACAATATCCACATAGGTTTGGTGGAGCTGACGGATTTTCGACTGGTCGATTTAAACTGTTCTGATTGATTTCCGCGACATTCCCTAGCTTTATTGCCTATTTTTTTACACAATTGACAGGTGAGTTGAACATTATTATTAGACCGATTTGTGTTTATATTTTGTCTTTCTTGACATTGAGATGCCATTGTCCGCGTCGATTGCACCATTGACAAATTTCATTTTTAAACCTAGAATTACGGTNTATTACACATTTTACAAACGACATTATTATTGGTAAATGAACTATTTCTACATTCGCGAGAACTTTGGACGTATCTTTGACAATTTTAGCAAATAATACTGAGTTGATTATTTAACTAACAATTTTGCGCTATGTGGCCAGATTTAGGACAGATTGCATTTGACTACATTATTTGGAACAATTTTTACGTGATTTCTAATAGTAAGGTCTTTCAATCGACATTTGACAGCACTATATCCGCGTTATTTACAAATTTGACTATCAAAATCTTGTTATCTAGGTTAGTGGTTACTGTATTTTGCAGATACAATTGACATTTTTCCACAGTGTGATCAAGTTTTCGACAAATCTGACAAGAATTTTTGGAAAATAAAGAATTTCGTACTCCTCGAATTTCGCTAATTTCCTCTAATTCCTTCTCGATTTTTAAGCCCCATTTACCGTAGCGGTTACATCTAAGTGACTAGGTATTCATTTCTCTACTTCGGTCGTTAATCCTTTAATAAAGCTAT
>NW_014555021.1:0-3868 GCF_001313825.1 Dinoponera quadriceps | reverse complement strand
CGCGCAACTTCATTTTACGATCACTCAAAACGATTCGATGCACTTGCTTTACGATTTCTGCATTCGTAGCCTCTTTTGGTCTTCCAGAGCGAGGTGCGTCTTCGGTGCTTGTACGACCCATTTTAAATTCACTAAACCATTGATAAACTGTTGTTCTCGAAGGAGCAAATGTGGGATAACATTTCTTCAACCATTTCATTGAATATTCAGGAGTTTTTCCGAATAAGCGATTAGGTAGCTAGACACCAAATTGTTGGATGTAGTCAGTATGGCTTAGCCAACAGCATTTCTCACTCGCTTGGCCTTAATAGACCATCTTATGTAGTGTTGGGGTGTAAGCATAGATTAGCGCTCCGCGCAATTTAGGGGGCGCAAATCTATTCATAGCATTATTTCGCCTCAATTTTTCAACTCGATAAAGTTAAACTAAAAAAGAACCCGTTCGTTTATTTGCACCTAAACAGTCAGAACTCTTGAAACTGTTGTTATTATCAATCAATTCAGCAATTTAAGGTTCACTCCGTTGATGGTTATTGCTAGCCATTCGAAGCGTCTGACACTGGTTATGCGCACAGCGAAGCTATGGCGATAGTGTACCTCCAAAAGTCTAAGGATGCGAGACGAATCTATGCTACCTACGTTTACGCTAAATAACCAACTGTGATGGCTTTAAGCATGAAGGCATTATATATCTCTCATTCAACATGCAGAAGGAGTTATTAGAAGAATTGTATGATGATTGCGATGTTACACCCGAAAAGCTCTCCTGGAGGGCCATGCAACTGGTACTGCAGTAGGAGATCCATACATCGTCCATACATAAATGCCCATCGATATGTTTCGTTGGCATTTACGTTATAACAGTCCCTTTAACAAGATAAAGCATTCACATGAGGTTTGTACTTGTTGTTAATAAGAAATGATACCAAATGGTTAATTGAAATTGTTATCAAATTTTATTTTAACAACTAGAAAGCTAGAAAGAGGACGACGTAATATTTTCGCATTTGTATTTATTAACGATATAAGCTTTTAATACATTTCTCAAATGCAAAATTTGTCAGCAATATAAAATTACAAGTTTATTTGATGCTCGTTTTGACCGTTATACTCATCCTGCCGGAAAAATGTGAAAATCCTCCACCTTCCAGTTTAAATCAATTTATAATTATTTTAGCGAGCCTACCGTATGGGAAGCAGTAAACGGTTCAATCCATATGTCAGAGTCCCTCCAGAGGAAGAAATTACAATCTCTTGTATTTCAGGACGGTTTCCCAATTCTGATAATATGAAGCAACTACAAGAAAATTTTTGAACAAAATGGAACTAGGTTCCGATGATAGCCGACGATGGAGTAATGGTAATATAAAACCACTATTCGCATAAAATTTCAAAAGTGAAAATATTAATCCTCTGCTGTCTCTTTTGAGAAATTCAATCGGTTATACACTAAGCATAATAAAGTAAATGTCCGGAATTTTAACACTTCATTACGATATGCTTGCTCGATCGGGACTTATTAACCATTAACAGAAGTTCAATGCGCAGTTTTTCAACATGACATCTTCGGAAGCGCACACCACTGATCCTATGTGCAGAATGTTGCTTGAACATACCTACGAAGCGATTATTGATGCCGGTGTAAATCCTAAAGAATTAAGAGGAAAAAAAACCGATGTCTTTATAAGATCATGTTACTCTGCGACAGGAAACTTAATTATCTATTACAGGCCTGAAGTAAAATATTATACGATATTTAAAATATTTAGGGAAGATATTTCGGTCGGTTGAATATTTCATAAACGAAGCATTTTATATGATAATAATGTTACAAATATAAAATATATTTAAACAACTTCCATTTGAACTTTATCGTCGTTATATAAAAGGCTATGTAGCAGAAATATTCGTCCATCCTGGGATTTTTTATATACGCACGCAATACAGAGAGAAAGATATTGGAGAAAAATTTACATGATATCGCACCTTTATTTGTGATTAGGCAGCTGGATACCCAATTGTCGGATGTAGTAAATACTTGCTAGCCAACAGCATTTCTAACTGGTTTGACCTTGATGGACCATCTTATACCTTGGATACGGCTTGCAGTTCAAGCCACCACGCCATGGCGGAAGTTTACAGAATGATACGAAGTGGAGAATGCGACGCGGCTATCGTGGGGGGGACGCCAACATGTGTCTGCATCCCAACATTTCGCTTCAATTTATTCAACTCGATAAAGTTATACTTAAGAATCTGTTTGTTCATTTGTATCTAAACATTATAACGGTAAGAACTCTTGACATTTTTGTTATTATCAATCAATTCAACAATTTAAGGTGTTCTCTCCAGTGATGGTTATTGCAAGCCATTTGATGTTTCTGGTACTGGTTATATGCGCAGTGAAGCTATAGCGATATTGTACCTCCAAAAGGCAAAGAATGCGAGACGAATCTATACTACTTACGTCTACACTAAAACCAACTGTGATGGCTTTAAGCAGGAAGGCATTACATATCCCTCTTATCACATGCAGAAGAAGTTATTAGAAGAATTTTGTGATGATTGCGGTATTACACCCGAAATGCTCTCTTACATGAAGGCCCATGCAACTGGTACTGCGGTAGGAGATCCGGTAGAAGTAGACTATCGATCAAGCATTATGCTTACAAAGGACCAGTCCTTTATTAACGGGCTCGGTGAAATCGAATCTTGGCCATTCGGAGTCTTCCAATGGTCTCTGTCAAGTGGCAAAGGTATGTGAATATATTTGTTTTAACGGTGCCTTTAAAAGTTAAACTACGTGTATGTAATAATGTTTGAAACATATTTTCAAACATAATCAATCTATAGTTATGGTTCTGTTGTTTCTGTTATAATTAATATATCGAAACGGTTTGAAGGTGTTAATAGCGATGGAAACAGGTATAATCCCACCAACTATACACTTTAAAACACCGCGAAAAGAACATACTCCCATAATTTAAGTTAGATTAAAGATCGTCACAGAACCTACTTCTTGGGAAGGTAGTTACGTTGGTGTCAATTCTTTTGGATTTGGTGGTGCAAATTGTCACGTACTGTTGAAATTGAATTCTAAAAATAAAATCAACAACGGAGAATCAGACGGTTTGCAGAGACTTGTACTTGTATCTGGTCGTACTAAGCATGCTGTAGAAACTCTTTTAAATAATGTAAGTTTATCTATTTAACGTTTTTACTTTGTGCACTTAAAGTTAGAGAAAAATCAAAGGCAGAATTATTTAACGATATTAACATTTTTATGTGGATATATATATACACGTGCAACTTTATCGCGGTAGGTGAAAAATAGACAGCTGGATGTAGAATATGTCACTCTTTTACACCGTTTTCATACTGAAGACATAGAGGGTCATTTGTACAGAGGATATGTTGTTGTTGGATCTAAATCATCTCGTAATATAATATATAAAGTTGAAAATTGCTTGAATCAAAGGAAATCAATCTCCTTTGTGTTTTCTAGAATAGAAACCTCGTGGTGTAATATAGGTGAGAATCTATAGAGTAAGCAAAAAATCAGTGTTATTGCAATGATATTCAATAACGATATAATAATGATATTCAACATGTAACGTTNTCAAATATCTTATTTAATGTTACATACAACATCATTATGATCAAACTTTGACACAAATTTGGGGATTTCGATAATGTTGAAATGGAAATGTCATAACATTGCAAATAACGTGGCGCTAAGGTTTTTCTATCTTTCTTGTAATGTTTTTTAAATAATATTGATGAAACGATAAAATTTAAACATGTTATCAATCGTACCTACCCTGCTAGAAATGATCGATTGAAATCAATTAAATGCGATTAAATTTTA
>NW_014555020.1:20481-28263 GCF_001313825.1 Dinoponera quadriceps | reverse complement strand
GTCTTTTATAGGACGCCAGGCTCCCAGCTACGACCTTGTGTCAACAACAACCTCATCATTATAAAGCAACAAGGACAACATTGCAAGTAAATAGTTAATGCACTTCACTCTGTTCATGCTATTACATAATCCTTTTTCTTCCAAATCATATTGTAAGAACAAGGACATGTCAAAGCTCAGTTTAGATTCGCAATCACTTCTACATCCTTTATTCAATGAATATCCTAGACTCTTTGCTAGCATCTGCGCCACGTATAGAGGGTATTCCATTCCCGATACTCCTGAAATCATTTGTGTTAAGTGCTTCATAAAAGCCAAATTTCCTATATCCTTAAAACCTCGCGATTTTCATGGTTTACTAGAAGGACACATGCTCAGTGCCAAATGTCAGTCATGCAAAAGCAAGTTATTAGAAATGAAACATGCCATCTTTTGTGACACGTGCCCAGGCATCTACGTAAAATTAATGCGCACATTAAAAGCGCGCGGACATAATACTTCCCGTATATTACACTTTTTATTCGATTGTAACCGTACGAAGTTAGTACATATTGTAAGAATTCAAGATTTCGAACAGCATTTTAATAACGTAATTACCACAATCATTCATAGGCCCACAAAACCTAAAGAAAATGTGCCGACAGCAGCCGCCACTAGCACAAGTACATCCAATACAACGTAGTTTTCCAAACTTACATAACGATAAATACATGCATGAAATGTAGCCGCGATATACTCGTCATAGTCCCCGCCGACGAGGGGTCCCCAGTTAATATTAAGAAACCTAAAATAAGTTCAAACTATTGTAAAACCCTATCCGGAATATACGCACGAATATAACAACTGTGTAATCCTATTTCGTAACAAAAATACCGAAAATAAAAAATAAAAAATAAAAATAAAAAAAAAATATATAAAAAAGCATCAAAAAACATATTATTAGGATACATTTATAATGAATATTTACATATCTTATATTATATATATGCGATCGAGCAATGTTATGCTTTCCTAATCTTCTATTCTGCATGCGTAACCTAACGTTATAACTATACTTTTAGTGTGAAAAAAGAATAATAATAAAAAAAAAAATATATGAATAATAATAATAACCGAATAATGTATACACAGTTAAACAATACAACAAACAAACACTGTAATATCAACACTACGTTATTAGGTACTTAGATTAAGTTACTTTCCGATTTACAGATGATTCCTATCATCCTTCTGTTACTGCTAACAACTTCAACCTTTGCGCCAATCGGTTATGATTGCGGAGGTCATCACCTCAACGTCACATCTGTCTCACTTCTGGACTCTGGAGAATGCAATTTAAACATCAGAGCGGCCAATTCTACACAGGTCTATACACAACTACTACAGCACTCAGACTATAATTTCGCCGAGATTATTCAGTGCAAAGCCGAACTCACAAGAACAGTGTTTTAGTGCGGGATGCATTCTCACATCTCTGCGGTAAATCACGGTCAAGCAAGCTACCTTGAGCATATCCTCCATGATGAATGCAGCGACATGCGCAAGGAAGGAGCATGGATAGTCGGAACAGAACGCGAAAAAATCTACGGATTGCGACCCAACAGCACCATTACCAAGAGCATCACTCTCGCTGGAAAAATATTACCTGACGGAAAGTGTGAAGGTGTTAGTTTCTCTGACGCCTTTGGCTCATGGATCAACGTTATCGTCCAAGGCACAGTAAAAATCACACTGAAATCCGGATACGTACCAGTATACATAGCATCAGGAAAAATACATTTAAAGTCAGGAGCCTCTTGTGAACTCAAGGATGGACACTGCGTCGACCCCGAAGACGGTTATACTTTTTGGAAACCAATGCCAATTACATCGTGCGACTTTCATCTATACGACGTCCTCTATGAAGGTCCTGCAAACAAGACACGTGACGAAACATTTCAAAAGAACGCACCTCTCGTTTATTTACTAGAAACACAGGATATTACCTTTGCATTGACAACCACGATGCAGCTACCCCTTTGCAGCTACACTTTCTTAAAAACGGAACACTCGAGACTATTTATGCTTGAAACAACAAAAGCCAATGTACCTAAAGCAAAAAGCGACATACCTGTCGACAACCTGGATATCTTTACTTACGTCAACTCTAAATTCGTCTATGTGGAAAAACATGTCAGAAATCAGATGATCTCCCTTTACCACAACGTCATCCAACACCGATGCAGACTAGAAAAGGAAATAATTACCAACACGTTGTCACTAGCAACGCTGTTACCAGACGAATTCGCTTATCGAATCATGAAAGGACCCGGATATATGGCAGTCACCGCTGGAGAAGCCATTCACATCATTAAATGCATCCCAGTGGAGACCATAGTACGAANTCTACGTGGAAAAACATGTCAGAACTCAGATGATCTCCCTTTACCACAACGTCATCCAACACCGATGCAGACTAGAAAAGGAAATAATTACCAACACGTTGTCACTAGCAACGCTGTTACCAGACGAATTCGCTTATCGAATCATGAAAGGACCCGGATATATGGCAGTCACAGCTGGAGAAGCCATTCACATCATTAAATGCATCCCAGTGGAGACCATAGTACGAAGAACCAGAGAATGTTACATCGAGTTACAAATAACCGTACGAAATTCATCATTATTCTTCACGCCCAAATCAAAAATACTTACTAAGTATGGAACACAAAAGAAATGTAACTGAGAATTACCAACTCTTTACCGCATCGAAGACATTTGGGTGGAATTTTCCCCAGAGGCACATGTTCGTGTCACCTTCAACCACAGACGCTCAAACCATTAACAACGATCACCTGGAGATACCTAACACCTGGATCGCTAGCCTCCAGTGGAATATATTCGAAACAAGACATTGAAAAGCTGCGAGATCACATCATGTTCCCAGCCGAAAAACCCGCTTTATTAAACTAACTGGCCAGAGGAATCACCGGATATAAAACAGGAAGAAACATCGCCACCATGTATGACCTACTATACGAAAAAACTTAACAAAATTGCCGAAAACACTGCAAAGAAAGTATGGTCAGGATTTGTCACTTTTGGTTCAGCAACCGCAGGAGTTCTCGGAATATTCATTATTATCCGCGTAATTAAGCTGTTAATAGACACCGCCATCCACGGATATGCCCTCCATACTGTGTAAGGATGCAGTTTACACCTTCTTGGCGCTATATGGAGTTCACTCACACATCTATTACTGCACCTTGCACACAAGCCTCCTAGACGACCAGAAACACCAGGAAAAAGGAACCGATGAAGAATATCCACAACAACTACACCAACAGGCTGCATCGCCCCTGATGATCACCACAGAGCAACCTGGAGAAAAAACCTTGTCATCAAAAATAACACACGATCAATTTAAATGTGAGACACCACTGCAATCACACACAATAATAGATGTACCAAACTTAGAATTTAACAATACAAACAGCCACTCGGACTATGTTGACATGAAACAAATGACTTATAAAAAATTATCGGATAAATTAGAGAGAATAGAATAAATACCTTCGAAGGGCGGAATTTATTCTGAAAAAGGGGGGAGGTGTAACGTCCCCGCCTCAAAAAAAAAATTCTTTTTAGTAATGTTCAAAAGGCCATTGAAGTTGTTAACCCTAACACAAACTTAAAACATAACAAAATTCAGAAATAATAGTAACTTCACGTATAATACAGAAAGTATCGACCTACACATATAACAGGATAGGCAACGCGCTCGAACGACGCATATAGTAGAGCCCAGCACACGTATACACACACACAAACACCGTTAGTACACGTGAGCACCCGTGCAGTCGCACCGCAGGCGCGACGCAGACAGACAATATCTTCTCTCTCTTTTCAAAGTCTCAGCCGCGATCACGTATTGTCGCGCGCTCACGTATCTACGCAAACACCCTATAGGAAGCACGCACACCAACAGCCGCCCGTGACTGTAACGGCACTCAACGCGTTAGAATATGTTGACACCATATCTAAAATCATTTCTCTTTATTAATTTGTACTGCCGCTATACAAAACATAATTTAATGTAACTAATGATGTACAACCATATAACCATATTATATACAATATTATTATTAATAACAATATTATTATTATTAATGTTATAATTATTGATCGAGAGCGCTTGACACACAAACAATATAATAACACACCGCTTTATAGGCGACACGTCGAACCACATATATATATTAGTAATAATTATCACCGCTATCCACACAATATTAATTATTATAAGAATACTGAAATTCATCGCACCATAAGTAAGCTCATAATATTGCAAACTATTTAAGAGATAATACTGAGCGACGAACATATTAAATCATCAACCGAGTCAAAGAATTAATAAATTATCAAGTATTATCTTATCAGACCGGGCATACCTCAGTCTTCACAGAACTCACTGGCCGCCCGGCGTTATCTAAACAAATCTCGAGTTACTCGGGCATTACTTATCTTTGGTATTCAAACTACATGGCACCCAATTTCTTTGAATCATATTGAGGCGTGAATCCCCACCCCGATACCATCTCTGCCTTTGTCGCCTAAGGGTATATAAGCCCACGCGCAGCAGAGCATTCACGCAGTTGCTAACGACATTCGAGTACTAACTTTTCAGAGTCACAGTACTCTTTGATCTTTTCACTTATTCGTCACTCAGTATTCTCTCTAGAGCGGTTCGCTCCCTCATACGAAGCTAGTTAGTCTGCTCCTTGGTAATCGAGCAGTTTTTATAAACGCTCCCGGGAAACCAGGCAAGTTGAACAACGGTGAAGTGAGTTCCAGTTCCAGTTCCGCCACCTTCACACAGAGTTCCCACTGCGTACGCACAAGCCGGTAATAGCCATCCGTAACGTAAGTCTTGTTTTTGTACTTTTGAAATATGCCCCCTGACATGTGAAGTGCCTTGTTTTATTTCCCACTGCTGCATCGCAACGTCAAGAACAGATAGAGCTCTTATTAATGTACGATAATTATTGAAATTTTTCGAAGAGCCTATCCAGTTGAAATTAAGTAATTACGCCCAAATCGAGTGTCAAATAAGTGTATATTTTTTAAATTCAAAATTCTTTCAAGATTCTAAATCTCAGACTTTTAATCCTAATCCCCACAAACTACGACAAACCGTTTCAAGTCAACTAACATTCAATTATCAAATAACGATCGTAACATCTCGGTTTTCACTCATCGACTGTCAATCCTCCCCCTTACCTTTTTTCCCTTCTATAAACCTACCAGTACTCGGCGGGCGCACTCAACCTTCCCGGGTTATTGCCGGTGAATGCAGGTAGGCCCAAAACTAAAATAGAGCAGCGCGTTCTCGATCCCGAGGGCCCGAGGACGTGACACTAGCAAGTTTCGTTCGCAGATTGATTTCATTTACGTTATCTTCTGGAAATAGCGAATTTGTTCGAAAACATACAAGCCGAAACGTGAATTTGCATTACTTCACGTTTTCTGCTGTAGAACGGAAAGAAACGCTCGCCGCTAGAAATCCCCGAGGCTGCAGCGCGGAAATAACGTATTATAGCAGAATATTTCAACCTCACTCTTCAGTTTGCATCCGTTCACAATTTTACTTAAAGAAACGCAAGATTCATATGAAATTCACGTTACTTCGCCTATTACACGAGAACTCGCAAGTTTCGTTCGCAGATTAATTCTATTTACGTTATCCCGTGGAAAAGGCGAATTTGTTCGAAGCATTCAAGCCGAAACGTGAATTTGCATTACTTCATGTTTTCTGCTGTAGAACAGAAAGAAACGCTCGCCGCTTGAAATCCCCGAGGCTGCCGCGCGGAAATAACGTAATAAAGCAGAATATTTCGATCACACTCTTCCGTTTGCATCCGTTCACGATTCAACGTAAAGAAATGCGAGATTCACTTTACATTCACGGTACTTCGTCTATTACACACGAACTCGAAAGTTTCGGTCGCAGATTGACTTCATTTATGTTATCTTGTGGAAATACCGTATTTGTCCGAAAACATTCAAGCCGAAAGGATAATTTGCATTAATTCCCGTTTTCTGCTGTAGAAATGAAAGATAGGTTCGCCGCTTGAATTCCTCGAGGCTGCAGCATGGAAATAACGTAATAAAGCAGAATATTTCAATCTCACTCTTCAGTTTGCATCCGTTCACGATTTAACGTGAAGAAACGCAAGTTTCACTTGACAATCATATTACTTTACCTATTACACTCAAACTCGCATGTTTCGCTTGCAGATTGGTTTCCAATACGTTTTCTCGTGGAACTATCGTCTTTGGTCGAAAAGATTCAAGCCGAAACGTGAATTTGCATTATTTAATTTTTTCTACTTTAGAAACGAAAGAAACGCTCGCCGCTTGAATTCCTCGAGGTTGCAGCATGGAAATAGCACAATAAAACAGAATATTTCAATCACACTCTTCAGTTTGCGTTTTTTCACGATTTAACGTAAAGAAACGCAAACTTCACTCGACAATCACCATACTTAGCCAATTACACGCAAACTCGCAAGTTTCGCTCGCTGATTGATTTGTCTTACGTTTTCTCCTGAATCTTGCGTATTTGTTCGAAAATATTCTAGCCGGATCGTGAATTTGTGTTAGTTCAATTTTTATGCTGTAGAAACGAAAGAAACTTGAGTCGATTGAAATCGTCGAAGTTACTGTATCGAAATAACACAATAATCCATAATATTACAATCACACTATTCAGTTTGATGCATTTGACTATTTATTGTGGAGAAACGCAAGATTCTCTTGACAAGCACTTTACTTCACCTATTACGCCCAAACTTGCAAATTTTGCTTGCAGATTTATTTCCTTGGCGTTTTCTCGTGGAACTAGCGTATTTGATCGAAAAGATTCAAGCCGCAACGTGAATTTCCATTACTTTACGTTTTCTTTTGAATAAACGAAAGAAACACTCGCCCATTGCATTCCTCAACGCTGTGGGATGGAAATAACATAATAAAGAGAATATTACAATCACATTCTTCAGTTCGCTTCCTTTCACGATTTATCGTAAATAAACGCCAGATTCAATTGTCATTCAGGTTACTTCGCCTATTATACGCAAACTTTCAAGTTTTGCTCGCAGATTGATTTCTTTTACGTTTTCTCGTTGAACTATCGTATTTAATCGAAAATATTCTAGCCGGAAATTGAATTTGCATTAGTTCACCTTTTCTACTGTAGGAACGAAAGAAACGCTTTCCGATTGAATTTGTCGCGGCTGCAGCATCGAAATAACACAATAAAGCATAATATTTTATTCACACTCTTCAGTTAGCTTCTGTTCACTATTGTCATGTCTGACATATAACTACAGACTAGAAATTCGCCAAATCTTTTACCGAAATCATCATCTAGCAAATTAAACTCAACCAAGTAGTAGGGCCAATCAGCAGGCTCGACAAATCAGAGGGGACACCACGCCACCTACACGCACTCGCCTTAGGGCGGCTTCTCAACATTGCTTGTTGAGAGAAGCTCGACCCAGAGGGCGAGCGTGCCGCGCAACCAGCGCCCCCGCAACCGATGGAGGTCCCTGTGAGGACCTCCGGGGTCAGGTCTTCCGCCGCATTCAACCCGTTCGGGTCTCGAGCCCCCGGAGCCCTCGAATTCTCTCAGTATAGTTGAACTAACACGTGTTCGCGCCGCGCTTTACTATTTCCACCCCTCCTGAGCAGGGTCTAGCGTAAGTCCTATTGTTGTAAGTCCAATTCTAGAATTTAGATTCTTTT
>NW_014555020.1:11038-20324 GCF_001313825.1 Dinoponera quadriceps | reverse complement strand
ACGTGTTACTTGATCGTCGAGTATTTGCCAGCATTAATTGTAACCATCGAATTGTTTCAATATATTATTATCTATGAAAACCACGTGAGTATTAACATTCTTATTATTTCAATATTCCAATTTTCCAAAGACCACTTAGCTCTGTGCATAACGCAATAGTAGTGTCGAGTGTTGCATCATCCGCCACCGAGACCTGTGCCGGCAGGAATCCCATTGTTCCTCGGCCATCCAGGTAGTGAAGTGTCGCCGATATTAGAGCCGTCTTGTGCTTGTCGTTCGTGCACCCACGCCTTGAATCCTTATTCACCCGGGCATAAAAGCACTGAACCGCCTGCAGTAATAGAGCCGTCCCGTGCTCACTGTTAGCATGTTCGAGTGTTGAAGGCTCAGGAACCGTGACTTGCGATACCTTTGAAGGGTAGAATCAGAGCCGCTCTGTGCTCTCTATCCTTCTCAAGAATCACTGTCGCCGAATATCTCTTCCTTTTCCACGCAACACGACCTGACTGCGCACATGGGCAGACCACGTCGCGCCGGACGCAAGGTACAGCTTCGCAGACTTTACGCTAAACTCCACGCTCCTGTCAGTGCCCGCGACTGCGCTTTGATCGGGCTCGCGCGACCAACATATGACACAAGGCAACCAGTGTCGTATCGTCTCGTACCGATCTCGATTGAATACCCAAATCTACCGCCGCTAAATATTCCCGCGAGTGACCCGCGACGTGACCGGTACATGCAGATTCCTGCTGAGCTACTCCACCAACACTACGGCGGAACCACACCCGAGCACTTTTCTGAAAGCCTGAGGACTACCACCACGAACAGCACACCGGAGGTAATCACCCTAGATTAATTCCAGCAAGCCATCACCGGTAAGTCGCAACTATTATCTTTGTCCGATTATGACGACCTCCATCGCGGACACTCCGTTAGCGCGTATCCCAGGGTAGGGCTGCACAAGCCTGACAACCCGAAAAATTTTCAATTTTGTCCCCGCTCCGCGGCCCGAGTACTGTAACAGCCGCGGCCGAGCGAGGACGTAACACTATTTAACGTGAGGAAACTCATAATACACGTGACAGTCACGTTAATTCGCCTCTTACACGCAAAATCGCAAGTTTCGCTCGCGGATTGATTTTTTTGATGTTTTAGCGTGGAACTATCGTATTCGATCGAAAAGATTCAAGTCGAAAAGTGAATTTGTATTAGTTTAGGTTTTCTACTGTAGAAACGAAAAAAACGCTCGCTATAGCTTCTAAATCGAAAATATCGTCGGCCCGAGGCTTTGCCTCGATAACTTTACTCTCAAATATTTTAATGAATAACATTATAATGCTCAGTTGCTGTATATATTTATCTGATACAAAGTCTCCTCTCTGGTCGGAGATAATTCATGTTCTCCTTATCTTAGTTGCTATTGGAGCTCTCTTTTCTCTGATTTTACGTTCTCCTCGACGTCTTTTATGAAGCATCTATCGATACATGCATTTTATATCAATATTTAATTTTCTTTTTGATTCTATGTATGGCTCTTCGTATTGTACTAACGATAGCGAGCTCAACTCCTAGGTGAGCAACCACGAATATATATGCGCTAGGAATGAGAGTAGCAAGCTCAACTCCGAGGTGAGGTACCGGGGAAGGGAAGTAGATGTGATGGAACTTATAACTAAGCACATTTACTTGCAGTTCTCCAAAGTGCTTTAGCTAGAATTAAATGATTGGTTTCAATAAATAAATGGTTCTTGATTGTGTATTGTTTCCATAAATGGTTTAGAATTTGGCAATAAAGTAATAAGAATTTAAATTTGACAAAGAACATTTATTTGACACTCTGATTCAGACCTACTTGCTTTATTACACCTGGATAGACTCTAGGCAAGACTCCAAGAATTATCGTTAATTAATTAGAGCTCTATCTGTTCATAGGTTTGAGATGCAGCGTTGGAATAAAACACAAGGCACTTCATACGTCGGAAGATTCGCCCGGAATCGCAATATCAACTTTATTTTAAGAGTATATAAAACAAGACTTACGCTACGGACGGCTGTTACTAGATTCGTGCACACTCAGTAGAGTCTCGCTGTGAAGGCGATAGGATTGGAACTCACTGCTCTGTTATTTAAATTGCCTGAGTTGCCGGAAGCGTTTATATAACCGCTCGATTCTCAGGGAGCAGACCGACTAACCTCGTATGAGAAAGTAAGCCTCTCTAGAGGTAATATTGTGTCGAATTATTAAAACTGGTTGTTGCAAAAAAAAAACAAACGAACGGATGAAAAGATTAATAAATAAACCCCAGGGGTTGCAGCGCGCGGGTTTTTATACTCTTCAACGACAAATGTGGGGAGAGCACCGGATTGGGGGCTCGCGCTTCGGAAGATATCAAAGTAGATCGGTGGCCATGTCGTTAATGAATTATTCTATTGACAAAGATAATGTTGCCCGAATAACATGAGATTTATTCGAAAGGCAGATAAAGTCTTCCAAGATGTTTATGTTATGCCAAACAGATAGAAAATTCTGAGAATCACGTGGTTTGCCCGATCGCTTTATGATGGTACATGTTAATTTATCGTTTCATTTTTAATTCGGGGTCCTTGTCAGTGATGTTCTAATAATATGATTGGTTCGACATTCAGTATTATGTCTCTTAAATAAATTTTAGACATGAATGCTCTTTCACTGCGAGCTTAGTTATGGTGAGATGAATTCCAGTACATTCTTGCTTTATTTAATATTATGTGTGCGTGAATTTTGTAATTGTATAGCGGCGATAATTGCTAATTATATATATACACTCAGGGAAAAAAAAACCGGACACTCGGTTATTTTGTTGTTTATTTCAAACTATTCGTATTTTTGTCGTTATTGTTAAATTAAACGTATGTTGTACTTAAGTATAATGTAAATGAAAGTTAACGAGGTCAGAAATTCATGAGTTTTAATAAAAAGATTGCTTGAAAGCAAATTTGCCAAAACAGCTGAAAACTAAATTAAAATTAATTAAGTGAAAAAATAAAATTTAAGCAACAATTCTCATCGATTTCACTCTTAATACCGCGTATTTCCTCCTCTAGCCTTGCGGAGGGCCTCGAGTTTCCTAGGCATTAAGTAAATGCGCGTCCGGATTTCGTCTTGTGAAACAGAGTCCCACTCTTCAACAAGCATAGTTTGAAGCTGTTCAACGTTTATTAGAAGCGGTGAACGATGTCTAATGCGTCTCTTTATCATGTCCCATAAGTGTTCTATGGGATTCATGTCAGGAGAACATGCTGGCCAATTCATTTTGGTAATCACTACTTCCTCCATGTATTGAGTGACAACTCGAGCTACTTGCGGTCGAGAATTATCATGCATTAACACGAAATTTTCCATAATAAATGCAGCAAATGGGACCACAGCTTCCAGAAGAACTTCCTCAATTTACCTTAGTGCAGTCAAAGATCCATTCTGTATGACAAGCAGTTCGGTACGGGCATGGACATTGATTTCACCCCATACCATAACTGATTGTAATTTAAAAGGCTGTGACTCGCACATGGCTCATGGAGCAAAGCGCTCTCCATATCCTTTCCACACACGGTCCCGGTCAACTAATTGCCCCATACCAAACCGGCACTCCTCTGTGAAGAGAACAACTCCCCACTGTTCATGTGTCCAAGCGAGATGTTGATTTGCGAATTGTCACCTTTCTACTTGATACCTCTCCAGTAGTAGAGGACCTGATGCGGGACGTTTAGACGCAAGGTAATTTTCACGAAGCCGTCTAATAACTGTTTTAGAGCTCACTCTTACATTACGGACAGTTTCGAGTTGACTGCTTACTTCAGAAGCCGTGAAATGACGGTTCCGTAGTATGGTAAGAGCAATAAAACGATCGTCTCCAGCCGTACATTGCAGTCGATCACTATCTTCTCTTCGATCGAGACTTCTGGTGGCCCTAAACCGCTGTACACCATCGCGGATGATAGAGCGGGGCACCACCAGTACATTGGCTATGTACCTAACGCTACATTCTTCGTTGGCCAAAGCCTCTGCCCTAGCGAGATCTTCTCGACTTAAGACCGTACTGTTAAGAAAAGAAAATTAATTAATGGTTAATTTGATTAATTGCTTACCTAAATTCTTGTTAAAACATAAAGAAAATGATTTAAAAAATCAATTAACTCACTCAACAAGTTGGCTATGAAAAGTACTAAATTGAACTGATTTAGTTTGTTTATCTAAATAGTAATTAAAGGGTGTAAAAGTCAACAACAATAAGCCAATAATGTTGTGTTTACGTGTTAAGAGAATTATCAATCGTTGTAATTAGGTATTATAGAAAATAAACAAATAATAAAAATGTCTGTTTTTTGTCCCTGAGTATATATGCGTGGTAATACGTATTGCATTTGATTTAAAATAAAGTAGTGTGTGCAAGGTATTTTCTCATGGCAATTTTGCGTGTGTGATATGCGCTATTATATAATAATTATAATGATAATAATAATATCCGTAACATTATTGAGTGGCTATGGGCGCCATTAGTTACATATAATTAAGTTATATTCTATTTGACGGATGAGTGTTAGCTAATAACGAAAAGTGAAGATTTTATAAACGCTAATGATGCATATATATAACTATTCACACGTATGCGTATAGTCGTAAATATATAAATTCAATTTTTAATTGAGTTTCCTATATTAATTTATAAGTGTTCTCTATAGTAGGTTCTCTATAGTATGTGCGTGTGGTATGATATAGTAGTGAGCGCTCGGGGATACGTCATCGCGGGTAAGATTTTCAATTTATTATAATGTTAAATAAATTTTATTGCCCTTTCCTAATATATGGATTAGGGTGTGGGTTTTAGTGAATATTGTCTGTCGGCGTTTGTGAATCTAATGAATCATAATTTATAACGTTTGGTTCTGTAATTGTTAAATTATTAAGCAAATAAGAACTTTTATATAAGGCGGAGCACGGAGTGTATAATGCGTGCATTAATTATGAAGTATAACGCGGTTCATAGGGTAAGGTATTTTATACAATGCATTTAATATTATGCTTTAGGAATTTAACGCGTGTTCTCTTATTATTGATATTATTGATGGTTGGTACTATAAGTTAACATATAACAATGAATAATGTATAACTGTGTATTTTGTCTTTAAATAAATAAAATGGAATGTTGAATTGTAAAGGTTGTAATAGTTTCATAATTATCACGAATTTGCTTGCTCTGAGTAATTATTTAAATTATGTGAACGTTATATGTGAGCCTCTCGCGTCCAACTACTTTCCGTTAGGTCGGTCTCTGATTGGACGGTCTGCGCTTTAAGAGGCTTGTCTTGATTCCATGGGATACAGGTAGGTGAAAGTGACAGAGGTAATTAATAGATACGGGCGCTGTTGTATAGACAGAGAGCGAAGATATTGTTGGTTCTGCGTCGCACGCACGGTGCCGTTACACGGGCGCACACGTATATCAGGTCGGTGTATGTGTGTGTACGTCAGACAGAGTTTGGTTGTGTGCGTTATTCGAGCGCATCGCGTGTCATGGCATAAGTTTCGGTTAGTGCGTGCCATGACGTGCGGAAGGTCAAGGTTGCGTTTAGCATGTGTTTCTGTGATGTGAAGCTAAGTATTGTTTCGAAATAATATTAAATTTTGCACACAGTATTACGGTTAACAAATTCAATGATTTGGATAAAGTTTTGTGGCGGGGACGTTGTACGGAACTCCGCGCGGTTCGCCGGAAGTGTCTCCGCCGAACACGCCTTCCGATTGTCCACATTGTCGCGGAACCCCCGCCGCCGGAGTTAACGTTGTCACGGATTTCACGTTTCCGCGGCAGAACCGCAGGCCTCAGGGAGGCGAAACTCCGCGTGGTTGTTGGCCCGGAATGTCCCCTTCGATCCTTACATTACTGACGTTCAGGCAGAGGAAAATTTTCTTTAGCTTCTTACGACGAAAGCGTGTTCGACCCGAACGAATTACTTGACAACTTAAATATGGAGAGGTGTACAGAGCAAAATGTATCGCATATTGACGGTCCCGCGATAGATGAGGAAATTAGTAGATTACCAACCACCGTCGCGCAATGTACAAACGGTAGCATAAAGAAAAACCCTTTACCAAAAAGCAAGGAAGGAAAACGCGACTCCTTAGTGGAGGCCTTACTGAATCAAATACGAAACCTCACTACATGCGTAATCGAGCTTAACGAGAAGGTTAACGTACTGCAACTAACACGGAAAAATTCACTAACGTACAAAGGCCCACTGCAACCGGGCACTGGAACAGAAACAGAACGTACGACCACATACATATACATGACCCCCTCTCGGAAGATAGTCTCGCATTGAATTAATTTATAATCGACACCAACAGATAGCGAATAAAGTATGCCAGAGACTTAATACTAACCTTTGATGGCTTCAGTGAAAAGAGTCTCAAGGAATTTTTACATGCTTGCAATTATGCTTACTGCTTAATACACCTTACAAAAGAAACTGCTTAATACACCTTACAAAAGAAATTGCTTTAACTAAGGCAGTAACATGTACGAAATTAAAAGGACAGGCCATGACGGAGATAGAAAACCGAAATGTAACAACCTACCGACAATTGAAGGAAATATTAGAGGCCTACTATTCGAGAGAAAGCTCGACCACACGCGTACAACGCAAATTTAATTTTTTACTGCAGAAAACAGGAGAAGAAACGCATGTCTATAGAAAGAGAGTCGATAGACTAGAGATGAAAATATACGTGTCAGCCACTGACGGCATATTATATACCCCGCTAAAAAAGAGAGCTATACACGAATATATTAAATCTCAAGCGCTAATTAGTTTCCAACTTGGGCTGAATGATTAGCTGCAAACCATAGTGCGATCCCGAGCTCACACTACAATAGCTCAAGCTATTGCCGGAGGATTGGAGGAAGAAAAGATAAAAGGATTAACTAACCACTATAATAATCGGGAAAATGCTTTGTCATATAACAGTCGACTGACGTCATATCCGCGCTCGAGGAAATGTTAGACCTCCGACGTGTCACAAATACGGCAAAACAAGACATCTAGGGAAAGATTGTCGTACTAGCCGTGACGCGAACCGATACACCCTACCAACAATATCGCGTAAACGCGATGGAAAAGTATTACACATATTGCAAGAAGATAAGACATACACGTGAAGAAGGCTGAAAGCTGCATGGGAAACTAGTGGAATACGCTGCACCTAACTTTGGACATCGCGAAGAGCAACAAAATACAAACACAGACAAGCGTGGAATGAACCAGGGAGGCACATCTAACGAAAACAAAAATAAAAACGAGAGACAAAAAAGAGAAAATAAAACGCAAAGTGCTCAAGAATTTCAGATCAACCAAGTGAAGAAAGCTAGGCAAACACGGGGATTGGACTTAGTGATACTCCCGATATGCAAAACCAGACGAGGGAAGATATCGCTTTTACTAGATACAGGGTAGTCAAATTTTTAAATAAAATTGCGGACCATAAAGGGGGAAACTCCCGTGACTGTGGATAAAGTAATGTTAACCAGAGTAACTGGACATCAAACGAGTAGGTTAGGTAAGTGCATCGCAACTACAAAACTAAGGAAACAAATCCTAAAACATAAAATCTACGTGGTAAAAGATGATTTTCCCATCGATGAAGGAATATTAAGGGTAGGTTTCCTGCAGGCGCATAACGCGATCTGCAACTATCAAAGCAGGAAACTGAGAATTTTTGTGATCAATTTATGTTTGTTGCCCTACCGAACATATCAGATACTTGCTCGAAACGAAACGATAATAAAGGCAGCCACAAATGTAAATTCAAAAAGAATCGTAAGAAAAAAAACCTGAAGTTTTTATTGGAAGTTGCCTAGTAAATCCAAACAATTACACGTGTAACGTGAGCGTCATAAACACTACGGAGGACGCGATCGAATTTGCAACCTCATATGTAACTTTAGAATACGTGGCGGATTCTAATGAGAAAAAAATAAATCTGATAAATATGAAACAGAATGGTAAGACGCTTCAACCATGAGTGAAAAAAATTAAAGCAACAATTTCACCTACAACACTTGAACTATGAAGAACAAAAGCAATATACTATTTGTGAGGATTTCAGAGATGTATTCTTTCTCGAATGAGACTGTCTCACTCATACTACAGCTGTGGAGCATCGTATTGCTACTCGAGGTAACGCAACACCGGTAAATATAAGACCATATCGTCTGTCCGAGAAGCACAAGCAGGAAGTGGATTGACAAGTACGAGAAATGTTCGATACTAATATCGTTTGTCCTAGCATTAGCCAATGGAATGCTCCCTTATTGGTAGTGCCAAAGAAAATCGACGTGACCGGAAAAACCAAATTGCGAGTCGTGATCGATTTTAGAAAACTAAATGATCTAACGGTTGGAAATTCCTTCCCGTTACCTGACATAAGTGATATCCTAGTCCAACTTGGAAACTCAAAATATTTTACTACGCTAGACTTAGCGTCATGTTATCATCGAATCCCAATGGGAAGACAGGATAAAAATAAAACAGCATTCTCAACTACGGAATATTTCGAATTCAATCGAATGCCTTCTAGATTAAAAAACGCACTAGCAACCGTCCAGCGGCTATGGAATATCGTACAAGCTGGACTCCAAGGAATAAAATGCCTAGTATATTTAGAAGACATAGTCATCTATGGGTCCAGCCTAGAGAACTATAACAACTGATTAACCTTTTGCGCTCGAGTTTGCGCGGACCAACCAGCAACTCGAGACGTTTCGTAGCGCTTTTGGTGACCTTACTACCTCTAACATAAAATGATTACACACGCAAAGTGACATACAAAACTTTTATATTTTAATATTTAATGTATTTTTACATTTTTATGAGGATAATTTGTTTAACATTAGTCTTTGTAATTTTGTTTTGTATGATATTTCATGAAACAATTGCCGAGATGTATGCCCGGCTTATCGGGACAAGTATCGCAATAATATGTCGTTTGATGTCTTTTGCCATGTTTAGTTCTTTGAGAGCAGACTTTACAATCCTTCCTAACTCCTGTCAGAATGTTGTGTAGCTTTCCATTTAGGCGGTTGTTTTCAGAGCTGGAGGTTGAGGTTGAGGATCGAGCACGTATCTGATGAAAATCTCCAGTCAATTGTTCAACTAAGGTTTTGACATACCTCAAGTGACTTGCCGAAAAGGCAAAACGTAAACAGTTACCGCCGCGCATCGAGTTACCTCAGCGAACCATGTGGTGAGC
>NW_014555020.1:0-9242 GCF_001313825.1 Dinoponera quadriceps | reverse complement strand
CCGTATTCTCCCCAAACGCTTGGTTTATGTTGCGTGCAGCTTTTGCAGCACTATTACCAAGTTTGTACTCATATAAGAAAATGACGCGAATGTCGGCAGAATTCATATCGGTAATAAACTCAAAAGAAATAAAAAAGGGAAGACCTTCGAGAAAACCTATTTTGTTGAAATGAGTCTCTGGCAATGGACAATACGAGTATGAATGAGGTTATGCCAAATACAAAAGTATAACGAAAACAGGGAGGAAAACGTTCGCATGTAAAGAGAATGCGACATTTCATACGCACCAACCTAATAATAGCAGTGCATGTTTCCCGTTCCCAGAAAGGTCAAAGGCATACAATCATTCATAGGCTTAGCAGGATAATACCGACGATTTATAGAACATTTTTTTGAGATAGCACGCCTTTTAACAAAATTAACAAAACAAGAAACACAATTTGAATGGGGACATGAACAATAACATGTGCTCGCAACATTAAAGAAAAATTGACAACCATTCCCGTATGAAAATATCCGGAATTCAACAAGGAATTTATTATACCGACGCCTCGAATTACGCGATAGGAGCTATTTTGTCACAAGGGCCGATAGGGAAAGACAACCCTATAGCTTATTCTAACCGCGTACTATCTCGTGTGGAACAAAATTATAGCACTACTGAAAAGGAACTGCTAGTAATAATATGGGCAGTGAAACATTTTTGCCCATATGTATACGGAACGAAATTCAAAACATTAATCGACCATAAACCATTGATATGGCTATTAAATGTCACCGACCCTGGATCATAGTTAATCAGGTGGCGACTAAAGTTAGAAGAATATAATTATGAAATCATACACAAGGCCGGACGAGGGAACACGAACGCCGACGCGCTTAGTAAAAATATAAAACGACTCGTCTTAAAGATAGATGCGCCGGAGGAGACAGTGGAAAAAGACAATGAGGAGAAATATGACAATAAACAGAATACGGCTAAATCACCAATGGAAAAATGTGTCATCCGATATAAAAAAATATATTAATAAATGTGAACTTTGTCAGAGAAACAAATTATCACAAAAAACTAAAATGCCTCTAGTAATCACCGATACGCCGTGCAAACCATTTGAGAAATGCGCCTTATATGTAGTAAGACCATTAACAATAACGAAGAATGGAAATAAATATATATTAACGTTCCAAGATAATTTAACTAAATTTAGTAAAGCGATACCCATACCGAATCAAGTAGCCTCAACCATCGCGAAAGAGTTTGTAGAGAAGATAACACAGGCCGACAAAATTTCGCAAAAACATTTTACCAGAAACTGGAGTATACTATCCCGAAGGTTTTTAACACGCTGAATTTAAATCTGGCCTCAAAAATGCTCGTTTGGCTCAGGTTTCCGAAATATTATAACCTAAATGTGCAAAAAACGCGATTTTAGCCTATGCAATTTGAAATATTTAAAATAGCATATATTGCTGACAAAAACAGATATTTGAGCAAACTCAACGGCATTCGAAAGATTGAGACCTATACTTTGAGATACTTTGAACAGTTTGTTGAAAAAGAAAGTTTTCTCCATGCTGCATGACCTCAAATATAGGCTAAAATCGCGTTTTTTGAACATTTAGGTTATAATATTTCGGAAACCTGAGCCAAACGAGCATTTCTGAGGCCAGATTTGAATTCAGCGTGTTAAAAACCTTTGGGATAGTATACTTCGATTTCTGGTAAAATGTTTTTGCCAAATTTTGTCGGCCTGTGAAATTCATGCAATTTGAAATGTTTAAAATAGCATATATCGCTGACAAAAACAGATATTTGAGCAAACTCAACGGCATTTGAAAGATTGAGACCTATACCTTGAGATACTTTTAACAGTTTTTTGAAAAAGAAAGTTTTCTCCATGCTGCATGATTTCAAATATAGGCTAAAATCGTGTTTTTGCACTTTTAGGTTATAATATTTCGGAAACCTGAGCCAAACGAGCATTTCTGAGGCCAGATTTGAATTCAGCAAGTCGAAAACCTTCGGGATAGTATATTCCGGTTTCTGGTAAAATGTTTTGTCGGCCTGTGTAATTTAGGAATACAGTATTCCTGATAAAATATTAACGGATCAAGGAACAAACTTTTAATCAACGTGTTTAAGAACACATGCAAACTATTAAGAATACAAAAATTACAAATAACCGCGTATCACCCACAAAGCAATGGCGCGCTAGAACGCTCGCATAGAACGCTCGCGGAATACTTAAAGCATTACATTAATGCCGACCAGTCAGACTGGGATGAATGGATGCCCTACGCAATTGTCACATATAATACTATCCCGCATACCAACACAAGTTATACTCCATTCGAGTTATTATACGGACATGAAGCAACATTACCTTTTGCCGTATACCTACCACCCAAACCTACATACATTTTCGACGATTGTGCCCAGGAACTTAAACATTACGCGCAGCAAATCAGCTAGCAATGTAACACGTCAAGGAAGAAAAAATAAAGAGCAAGCGATACAATGATCAAAGAACCAAAAGGGTCCAATACCAATTAGGCGACAAAGTCTTATTATATGATGAAACCATACGCCGAGGAAGATAAGAAAAAACTCGATGCTATGTGGATATGAAATAATCAAGAAACATTCCGATGTTTACTATATAATAAAAAGAGGTCGAAAACCCCTAACCACTCACGCAAATCGACTAAAACACTACATTGATAACTAATGTCAAAAAGAAAATAACGAACACCTACCTCTAAGGGGGGCCAATAGGACGTCCGTGACCCCGTCCGAGAGCCCGTCTATTCATTCCAACCACTCCCTCCCATTCACCCCGTCCGCTACCGCGTCTAACAAGCCGCGAGTCGGTCCTCGTCTTGCGGAACCATCCCGAACATCGGTACCCAAGCGACGTCGAGGGACTCGAGGCTGCCCGCCTTTTCCCTCCATCACTGGAAGAATGATTGCCCTTGGGAGTCGTAATTCCTGAAAAACTTGAAGGACAATCCCCGGCACCACCTCGCCGCAAGCACACCGAATCTAAAATTGTGCCGAAAAACACAATCACTAAAACCACAAACGTAAAAGAAAGATAACAAAGGAAACACGCAAAAGGCCAACAAAATAATACACTACCACTTCTTCTCTCCGACCGGGACAATAAGGACAACACATTTCTATAGCCAGCGAGCTACTGAACTGTCGATCTAAAACCACCTTAACACACCGTGGTATATGATTGAAAAACGCTGACACTGAAAGATAAGAGGACCCGTGAAACCATAGTCTAAGCAAAATGAAACCACCACAAACAAATTTAGTTATAGCTGAACATTACACACGAACAAAAGACGGCTACAGCAAAAAAGTATAAATATCGGACGAAAGCATAATTCACCTCACATTCCTCCTTCACTATCTAGTTGCAGGATGACCATATTCAGTAGTGTTAAATATACAAGCGAGCTCGAGGAAAAGCAACCCTACACACTTCAAGAATTTTGCAATACACCAGGGCTTTGATAAATGGGGAAAACTTCACCAAGTAGCCGCGACTTGGAAGATGGTAATTAAACTGGATATTGAATCCCTGAACCACCGTTACAACCAAATAAAAGAATATCACCATCAAACAATGTTAATATGCCGTTCATAGCATATATGTGTGAACTCGCGCAAAATCACAGAAAAAAATTTAGGACGAATACGAAATACGATTGACAATATAAATAATATATACAAAAGCACCGCTAATTTACGATAAGGAATAATTGATGGAATAGGATCTATAACAAAAACCTTATTCGGAATAATGGACGCGAATGATGAAAGTTAATAAACGAACAATTGAGTCTATTGGAAATTAACCAGGAGACACTAAAGCATACGGTAACAAACTACTTACAAGTTTTAAATAAAACAATAGGACATCTGAGCACCTTTGAAGAAACTTAAAAAAAAATGACTTACTGATGACTAGTATAAATAAACTCTCTATGAAACAAAGTGAACTTATTGAAAGGGAAGAAATTAATGAACATTTTACAATTTTAAGTGCGTGATTACCGACCTAATACGTGATCAAGAGGATATAATGATCTATTTAAACATCATAAATCAAGGAAACTTCCTACAACAAATAACACCAGCTGAAGAAATATTCAAGAATCTTAAAAAATAATAATACACCTACCTGAGCGCACTCATTTCCCAATTACTCTTTCAGTAGAGTAATTGGCTACAAATAAGCAAATATATATATATATCAATTAGCGCGTACTATAAAAAAGAAAATATAGTTACTATTTTAAAGATACCATTGATAACTTTCCTGGTTTACGAAATAGTACAAGTAATACAACTTCCCATACATGTACACGATAACATATTCGCACTGACCGACAACGTAAACACAAAAATCGCGGTCAATACAGAAAGTAACACGTATTTAATATTGACTGAAAACGAATTAAACGAATGTATTAAACTAAGGAACCGATACACATGTTTTCACAACAATCCGATATATCGTATGCACCCCAATTCACCCAACGAGATCCAAATGTATACCGCACGAAAAACATTCTAAACTTGTAACATTAATTATGTCAAAATAAACCAAACTCTAATTATTTTTTTGATAAGAAAAAAACGCTTGGCTGTATTCAACGCACAGCGCACAACCAATGCTGACATATTATGAAAACAATACGGAATTACCGAGAGAAAATCTTAAAATCAGGAATAATTAAATGTCGACAGCAGTATAGATTGACAATAGAAGACACTATTATACAAACTAAGGAGATGTTTGAAACCACCGAACTACAAATAAATATAGTAAAGTATATTATCATGTTTTCTCAAGAGACCACGGCAAATCAGGACAGAAACAACACAGTACGAATTCTAACACTAAAGAAAGCGATACAGGACCCCGCGGAATTAACAAATTTAGGAGATTGATTTAATAGATTGTCCGAAATACGCTAAAATCTAGAAAGTCAAAATTCTTTCGAAAAACATAAGTATTTAATTTCCGCACGAAAAACACTCTAAACTTGTAACATTAATTATGTCAAAATAAACCAAACTCTAATTATTTTTTTGATAAGAAAAAAACGCTTGGCTGTATTCAACGCACAGCGCACAACCAATGCTGACACATTATGAAAACAATACGGAATTACCGAGAGAAAATCTTAAAATCAGGAATAATTAAATGTCGACAGCAGTATAGATTAACAATAGAAGACACTATTATACAAACTCAATTTCAACCGCGCCGAGTGGAATAATCATTATAATTGTAATCATCGTTATAATACTAGTACTAAGAAAGTTACAAAGCATTACGAAAAATAATCCAATTGTTATAGCACGCAACAGCGATATAAGACAAAATATAGAAATACATCGCTGTAAATTAGGAGAAACTCGCCGAAACATAACCAACGAGTAAAAATAATGTAATAGTTAAAAAATAAACTATTATAGAAAAATTTTGTCAACGGGAAAACTATTGTAAGTGAAAACGTCGTTCCTCCGTTTTCTTTCTCCAACGGAGGAGGGATGTTGTAAGCATAACCGCGAGACGTGTCGATGCCATAAATAAATTAGGATTGCACGTTGCCCCAATTACGTAACGTCGCCTGGAAGAAATGCTACTCTGCATTTTAGCAAATGCAGATTCTAGCGAATTCAATACCGAAATCAAGATGGTCAGCGTCCACATCCAAGTGACGCTGACACATCAAAGCCGTCCCCTCTGCTTGAGATATAGGAAGAGAATAAAAAAGGACGTAAAACCGGCGCGGGTGCAACTCCAGACTTTCAGCTCTCGGGGACCGACATGCTGTCGGTCCCACAAGCAATATTGTATCTGGCGGATAACGTAATAAAGACAAGTTCGTTTTTCTCAACAAAAGATAATTAATTCTATATCGAGCATCACCGACTCCTCCCGGTCCATCGCGTTGTGAAAGGCACCTTATACTATCCGCGACGACATGACTTGCGCAACAGATCGGATCTGACATAACAAGAATATTTAACATATCGATATTATAGGAATAACGATATTATAAAACAAAAAAAAAATAAAAACTGCGCTGTTATATATGTGTGTTTTTAAGAAGTGAAATAGAATTGGAATAATGGAATTATTAAAAGTCATGTATGAATATAAAATAAAAGTAGAGACTTACAATTCTGGTAGATCAATGATAAATAGTACACAGATCTGTGGTAAATAGTACGCAGAACATGGTTCTGGTTGGTTAATTAATATAAAACATTAACGCACATATATTTGAGAATTAACGTAACTATGATTGTGATGGTAACAAGTGAATGACTAAGATGTAAGAAAACCTGATTATGTAGGAAACCCTGAGACTGGTACCTGACTTTCTGATTGAATGTAGACTACGGAATCTAGAATAGAATACATAAGCGCATGCGATGAAAGAATCGGAATGTTATACGGAATATTTTTGGCAGATGACAATTACCAATGAAATAAATTTTCGTGGAAAGAGGATGTATGAAATTGAGAGGTTTCCCAATGAGTTTTTAAGGGGAAGGTGTATAAGGTGATGACAATCCTTTAGATTTATGAAACAGAAATTGACCACTCCTGCAATTAAGGAGAGGAAACTGTTTTGTAAAAATGTATCCTTCTTTGGAAGGAAAACGAATAGAAACTGCACGTAAAATATTGGCAAATCATACGCATGATATAAGGGAGAGGGAATAGATGCGTTTTCGCGTCTTTTGTGAAAAAGGAAAGGAAATGTGGCGTGATCTAGGTATGAAGATAAGGGAGTGAGGGAGTTGCGTCATTTTATGATAGGAAGATAGGACGTTGTAGAGATTGTTTGTTTTCTTGGGATCGCATGATCTTTATAATTTTACGGCGCAGTGATTGCTAATCACGGCATGTTCCTTTGCACTATTCGCAAAGAGACGTTTTGGGGAACAACTTCGCATCTGCGTTATCAAAAACCCGTGAGCAAATTTCGGATCTATGATTTATAACGAACAAACAACTTTTCATATTTTGTCGGCTTCATTCAGCTAAATTTCTAATTTGATTACAGTGTGCCGTTCGGCCAAATGCGTCTGTTTTCCAATATAAAGAAAAACGAAGAGATAGTAAGGAAAAAAAATTTCATTATCCGTGAAATAGGCAGGACGTAACAATATAATAATAAATATTTCAAAGTAAATCATAATTTTCGTCATTGAATTTAATATAATGCAGTAAAATATAGCAAAAATAAAACTTTAATTCTAAAATCTAATAAAAAAATGTTTGAAATATCACGTATCATGAAATTCATTGAATTATACTGAAAATTGCATTTTTGATGAAATTGATTCAATTGAGAAAGTATTTCAGCAAAACATTTCCATCAAAATATATACACAATACTACAAATACGAAAATTTTATTTTTTATTTTTCTTTTAATATTATATTTATACACATTAGTTGATATAATAGAGGTAAACATATATATTTCTAATAATATATTAGGTTTTTGCATAAATTACTGGGGTTTTCTTAGCGACTTTGTAACGATGTATCCCCCTCAGCGAACACCGTGGCCGACCGACCATCCGTCAGCCGCAAAACGGCGCTCAGCGCCAAATAAACAATTTTTACGCACGGCGCACACGTCCGACACGTGCACACGTTGACAACAATTGTTGTTGCCAAACACGCACGTGTCGGAAAAACCGTATCGAAAGCGGTATAAAAGACCGCTTCGCCGCAAGAACAGGACCGATTCCATCGGTGTCAGCCGGATCGTAAGATCGAAGCTACTCCGGATCCCGATCCCCAGGTCGAGGGATCGCGACGGTGCGTACGCAGTCTCCGCTATGAATACGCAGCCGACTCGACATCTTTCCATCCGGTAAAACCGAGGTAGTACGTACGCTGTCTCACCCGTGGAAGTCGCGGGCACCAAACTCCTAACTTCCATCTCGGGACGGTGTGTTCGCCGTCTCCATCGGGAGCTCCCCGGCTCTCTCGCCTGTGGCAGACCTGGGGATCGGAACGAGTCGGGGTGGTGTGTTCGCCGTCTCTGTGGAGTGTTCTCGACCTCGGCCACTCCACTCTTGTCATCGGGCCTTGGGCCTCCGGGGCATGCGAACGCCCCGGAGTATCATTCCGTATTCCGCGCCACGGGATTAACATACGACGCGCGTCTGTTCGTCCGCACCTCACCGGAGGTACCATCGAATCCGTTGACCGCCGCGAATCGCGAACACACCGCCGCCGGCCGCACGTTGGCCAGGCTCGCCCGACCGAATCCGCCGCCTCCTGTAAAGGAGCACTATACCGCGTGCCCTCCGTTCCGGGATTCGGCCAACGCGGGCACTCCACGTGCAGCGATCACCGCGTACTGCGATACCGCGATCAGCAGGTGCATTCCGCCGTATGCACTACGATGCGAAGCGAAATATTTAAACGCCTGGACAACACACGATCCGTAGACAACAACGCGCCGAAACCACAACACCGCGCCCGCTCCCCGCTAACACCGCGGGCATCACGAGCCGAGCGTCTGTTACCATTAGATTTCGCGAAGCCCGTTCCGCCGAAGAACGCCAACTAAGCCGTCGATACGTCACGAAGTAAACACGGGATGCCGATGCTAAATCTACCGCCGCAATGTTTACAGCATAGAAATAGAATTAAAGCACGGCTCGCTACTATTTGATCTGAACATCGTGGGAAATAATCAAATAAATGGCAGTTATTATATTACACGCACTTTCTCACTTACTCACTCACTTACTCACTCGCCCACTTACATACGCACGCACGCACAGCTAAGAACGCCTGGGCATACGGCGAGCTACACCGGGACCACAGAACACCGACCACGGTCACCGCGACATCGGACAACCACCCCACCGGCCGGGGTAGAGCGAACGTCCACCGACCGGCGGGACACGGGTCACAACTTTATTTATATATATTAAAGAAGCGTTATATGTATGTTTAATCAAAGTTTTTTTCCTCGCTTACAACAACTTTAGACCAATTTTTAGATAAGAAATAGATTCCTCGATTGAAAAACGACTGATCTTTCAATGCGATAAATTTGTCGACCCATTTTTGCACTTCAACCTTATTTCTAAATCACACATCGGAAAGATGGTTTTGCAATGACCGATATACCAGGTGTACCGGTATGAAGTGAGCGTCAAAATACAAATGTCTC
>NW_014555019.1:0-2403 GCF_001313825.1 Dinoponera quadriceps | reverse complement strand
TGCTAACGGATTTGTCTTCGCTCTTTCCGATCGAAAGGTCACCCTCTTAAACGCTTCCATTACGTCCACTGATACCTTGAAGCGATAGATCCTGGCCTATATTTATAAATTATTTTCTGGAATGTTTTCGATAATATAATCGACAAATCATTACTTCCAATCTGCACTCCATTAACAAATGTGATGTTGTCGTGTATATTTTCAGCAAAGGATTCTTCAGGCTTCCATTGACGTTATTCGAACTCACGTTTTCTCTGCAGCTTGCTGGGTCTCTAATTGAACATGACACGCATTTCTACCAAAATATCAAGAAAGCTCTTCTTGACCGCGTCTGACTTTGAATGATTCTAACTGAGTGCTATGTTCTTAACACTTTGCAATCCGTCGACGGCATGGTTACGTCGCGCTCATTTTGACGTGCGGTCCGTTGACGGCACTGTGCCGTCGCGATCTGACAAAATTGGTTTTATCGATAAACCAAAACAAATACGGTTTTAAGCAACTGGCTACATGCAAAACAGATGAACAGCGATTCGTAACTATGTCAAAACAAATGTCGATCGCTCCAAGGGTTAGGATGGTTCTTTCAGAGCTAGTCTCTCGATTTTAGTCGATCGACAGATCTTACCAATATAATCGCTGTTGTGAGCTGAGGAAAAGCAAAAAAATGTTATTTAACACAGATTTTTCCTCAAATAAAGAAATTCAATATGTAGAAAATAAAAAAGACTTTTACAATCATTCATTGTTTTATTATTTATTAATCGTATACGTATTCTCTAATTGTATTTGTTTATATATCTACTGTTCGGTTTCGTATTATGCCGTATTTTATATTACTTTTTTTCATGTTATATGGTCATAGATGATGTATTACCGATATTTCGTTGACGTGTCTTGAGACGAATTTCGTTAGAATCATCAGACGATGAGAATATTAATTTATATCCGCGGAAAAAAACAATGTTTACTACCACATGTAAACGAGAAAAGAAGTATGTTTTCTATTCTTTTATTAATACTCTTCATATAATTTATGCGCATAAAAAGTCGATTATATTTATGTTTGACTTTTCTTTAGCTCAAAATATAACATGATTTATGGTCTCAGAAAGCAAAGCTCTAACAGAAAAGTTAATTTTTATGATGTTTTATAATGGAAAAAAATGAACTTCACGATAAAAGTTGTTTGAATACGCTAGGTTCAATAGTTCTTTAGATATTAACATTTTTATAAGAAGAAAATCAACCAAATAAGCGCTGCTACTTGCGTATTATGCCTTCGAGAAGTTCGAACATATTAGACAAGCGTTTTCGGATAGGCTGCAGACCGCAAAGTGTTAAGCCTTTTACACAGCAATGCCTTCGCGCTTAGCTCAGGAAGGAGATACATATTCACCAAATTCCGTAGCTGCTTCTCCTAGCCATCATAATCCCAGCCGTTTCCATCGAATTCGTCAAACATATCCTTTACGTCCTGGTAGCACAATTCCTCTTGACACGGACGCTCCGTCCATGTTTTCACCCGATACATCGAGGAAGCCTGTAAAACTTCGACTTCTTAACATTGCCGCTTCACATTGGGCAATCTCTTTCTCGCGGCGCAATTATTTTATCTCACGGTGCGACATTCCTGCACAAGTTGACTCCTTCGCTTCTGTTTCACTCCCTTCGAAGCTTCGTTCACTCCTACGTCCCTAGAACGGAATTCAAATAATTACCCGTGACGCCTACCTCCAGCAATCGACTGACTAGCTCAGATTTGACACCCGTCGTCGCGAAATTTAGTGTCCGTAATTTTTCCTTTATTTCGACGACTGTCATGGCTCAGAAAATCATAACTTAATTATCTGCAACTTATTCGTAAATTGTCCGCAGAAACCCATGTCACCTGCAATGTTCGCTCAAGGTCGACTTAATATCGAACACGAATTTTCAAACATTTAATAACGACTCTTGTTTCAACTAACGACCATTCGCACATACATACTGGTAATACACAATCTAATCATAATTTAATTTCATGAAAATAATTCCATAACTATAATTTACAAACATAAAACATCCGATCCCACTTTTGATTGTTTAGGAGGTTTTCCGAGGAGAGCCATTTTGCTAAAGAACTATAAAAAATTTCAAATCCAGAAATATAACGGCGGTAACACTTTATTTAATGGATAGTACTAAATAACGAAATTCGGGTTATCGGCGAACGCGCGCGTAAAAGCGAAAACAGAAAACGAGTCTCCTATTCCAGCACGCTTCTCTTATATCTTGCCTGTAGCGATGATATTCGCTCAATCTATGTTTATTTCTTTTCAGAAGCTCCCGCTGATGTTACATAATAGTGTCAATTAACCGTAGTTCTCAGCTGAACATATTCGTCCTCTCTCTGGCGCTTAT
>NW_014555018.1:52518-52827 GCF_001313825.1 Dinoponera quadriceps | reverse complement strand
ACGAAAAAATCGGGTGAGACGGGTGGTCTGGGACACCCTGTATATATACCAGTTATCATCGCGCAATATGAGTTCTCCCACTGACTCACCGTTGTGTCACAACGCGAGCATCGTAATATATTATTCATTGACAATCACAGAGTGTAGGGAAACAAAAAAATTGGTCGATGAGAGTAGCCCGTTGTCGGAGAAAGAAGCAAAGAAGCAAAGTGTGACGGGTTAGATCCCGCTTAGCCGAGATGTGGCTAGCCGGAACCAAGGTTTGGGATGAAGTTAGGACGGTGAGAGAGAGAGAGAGAGAGAGAGAGA
>NW_014555018.1:16105-52500 GCF_001313825.1 Dinoponera quadriceps | reverse complement strand
AGAGAGAGAGAGAGAGAGAGAGAGAGAGAGAGAGAGAGAGAGAGAGAGAGAGAAAAGCAGCGTCGGCGTAGTCGGATTTGAACGTCCTTATATTCCAAGGTGCTATTTACAATGTATATACAGTCTGCTGTTTGGCTGGGCCTATATACAATGGGTGTTGAGGAGAGCGTCAAGTAGGTGGCGGAGACCATGGTCCCCGGGCTACGAGGCTTCCGGCTGCTCGACGGTCCCGCTGATTGTCTACGCCTAGTCGGTCCGGGCGGTGGGTCGGTGCGTCGAAAAAGTCGCGGGCATTCGGTCCGCAGCTCGATGGCTAGGGATCTTCTTCGGGGCGGTTCCCGTTGGTACAGTTGAATCGGTCTTGCGTGCAGGCCGAGGAGATAATCTTGTTGGTTCGGCGGTCTGACCTCGGTGCTAGGCGGTCGGAGACTCTCTCCTGTTAGAATCGGGATCGGTTTTCTTGTAGCCGGGCAGGTGGGCCATCGAGGGGATTGCCCCTGGTGCCACCTGGCGGTGGTGTGATGTTTCTACCCTTTGGGGATAGTGGTATTACCACGAATTGTGTGGTTCGCTGTGAGAACGGCGGGTATACAGTGGAGGTGAGCGCCGATACCGGCTGCACCAACCTCTTCGGTGAGGAGGACCACCGATACCGGCTGGTCGTCTCCCTTGCTGGAGCGGTGGAGGTGAACACCGATACCGGCTGCACTAACCTCTTCGATGGAGCTGGCTTCCGTTGCCGGTTGTCTGCTCGGTGCTCTCAATGTGGCTTACTCTGGTAAACTTGCCGGAGAACTTGCTTGCTCCGTGTGTTGGACGGTCTACTTATAACCCAGCTGCCCCCATCTTGTCGGCGAGTACGTGGGGTCGGGCTTGCGCCGCCTGGCGGTGCCTCGGTGGTATTACTTTTGTAGCACTATCGTTCTCGAGAGAACGGTGCTGCTCGTAGGCTGCCTAGTGGCGCCTTAGCAGCACTGCTCCCCTAGTATTCGGGGAGTGTCAGAGCGCGATTTTGTGTGCCTTGCGGTCTATGGTGGTTTCCAGGTTATGAAGGCCTAAGGCACTTCGTTACAAAAGAAGCATAGCATAAGGATACATCCCTTGATACTGTTTTTTTCATTCAGTCGTGTCGCGCGTGCGAAAACGAACGCATAGATTACCCGTGCGATTTCATATCACAATCGTTCTCTTCCTCCTGTCGTCGATAATGCGATACATTTATAATTGTGCTGTCGCAGGCGAAACTAGCGGTATTGGACTTGGACGAGTAAATAACCGTCGTTTGCATTACTTCCCGCTATCACGTTAATGTTATTAATGCAAATTACTTCGACGTTATTTTTACCAGCGGCTTCCAAGACGATTGATAATAACGTCGATATTGTAAATATTGCGAAGAGTGATATCTGTAGTAGTACGGAACGCGCAGATTTTTATCAATCGTATAGTACATTGCATATTTGCTCGATTAACAATAATATGATCGCGCGTACTATCATCATCGCGGCCATCGCAGCTGTTTTTGTCAAAAACTTTACCCGTCGATCTATTACTGTATGTTAAATCGCCACCGTCGCAAAACACACGACGGCCGTAGTACGCGAAAATGTCTCGAAGCGAGAGTATTGTGAAAATTTTCGACTAAGTATTAACTATCGCCAACGTGCGTGTATTCACCGATATATTGAATGGTAATAAGATTGACTAAGTAATTGCGTTAACTGTGAGACAGCACTATCGAGTATTTGCCGCGTTTGTCGACGATTGAATAGGAACTTTCCAAATCATTATGTAATTTCGTACTGTAACAATATCATCTGTTTCAACAACTCTTACGGTGATGGCGGTGCGGTAATAACGGCACACGAGAATTGTTTGTGCGATCAGTATCGCATTGATTCTTTGATTTGACATATGACAAGTATTTGAATCGATGCGAATAATAATTATTATATAATTATTTAAACTCTCTGTTTTGCTGTAAGCAACGCGCAGCGTCTCTCTACAGTAATTTCTAAATATATTACTTATAAATTTGGTAATTTTATTAATTTGGTAAATTTAGTTGTTTACAACAAGACAGAAGAGAGAACAATACAGTTATTGTTGTAAAAAATATAACTTATAATTTTGTTACTTTTTATACAACCGGTTTTTTTATAATCTTCATACATAGTCACTCGAGAATGGAGAGGATAGTAAAATTTTGTTATAAAAAATATTGTATAACTTTTATATTTTTTTCTATTTCACATAATGGGTCTTGTAATTGTCGCGCAACGCCACCCGAGAGTGGAGAGGAAAGTAACATGTTTGTTATTAAAAATTATAACTTATAATTGTGTAATTTTTTTATATAACGGGTTTTATTTTTTTTTAATAGCTGCTGTAATTGTAATCTTCGCGTACCGTCAATCGGGAGTGGAGCGGACAATAAAATTTTTGTCATTAAATAATATAATTTTTATGATAACATTTTTGTTGTAAAAATTTAACTTTCTGTTTTAAAAATATAAATTACTTTTATTCCTTTCATATAATCGGTCATGGTGTAATCTTCTTCCAATATTACTTGAAAGTGGAGAGCATAATACTTTTTTTTCTCGAATGTTTCTTGTTTGTTATCGCAAAAAGTACAACAGTAGCAACTATGTCCCGAGAGAAAAAATGAGAAACTACGATATAAATTGTTATAACTGAAAATAGTTATTAATGAGAAAAAAACAATCAAAGCGCTTTCGTGCTCGAAAACACACAAAAGTTGAATGTTTTTTTATATATATTCTCACGTCCGTGTATTTATGATTATATATCTATCGATATCAAGATTGACATTTGTCAATTACCGCGGTAACAGATAGGATGGAAGTAGGGGGGGGGGGAATGGTCGAAATATAATCCATCGAATATGAAACACAATTTTACTAACGCCCATAACAGACCATTCCGGCGTATAAATGGTAAAACAGTTTACTCTTCGTTATTTCTAAAAAAAAAATATTCCGCGTCTAAAACGTCACTATGAACATATCGTCGCATTATATCGTCCACTGCTGCATTCGCGGTGTTATATACGTAATTATATTTCGAATGATATTTTATACCGACGTATATTTGCAGACAATCCGTTGTACAAGTTATCAAGTGAGCCTACACCGTCGCCAAATTGGTTTGTTTATGGGAATGTCATTTGCCGACTCCGAAGATATGTGCACCGCATGACGGAGACGTGTCATACGCCATTGTGCGCCCGTTACCGTCACTCTGATTGCAAACGCGTAGCACCAAATGTCAAATTGGCGAACTTTATCAGCAGATCGATGATCAAAGTCTTACGTAAAAATTTCACGTCGAATGTAACGATATTTTATGATTTTGTACAAAGATGTTCACAGTGGTTATTAACAGACAAATGTACGTGCGGGAAGTGTCGCAGTGCAACAGAAATTCTTGAACGTTACGAGTGACATAACAACGTTACAATTTTCAGCATGCGCATAGCTCATGGTTTGATAGTGTGGTGTACCGCGACTATAGGACTTGCTGTATCGCGTGCACTCGAGACGTGCAATGGTCGATATATTTTAGGCAATTGCGATCGTATATACGCATTGTTTCGCGATCTTGTGCAAAATGGCGATATTAGTTTGGCGTTAAATTTTCACGTGGACAAACAGCTCGTTGCGAAAATAGTATTATCGTATATCGCGAAGTATCAAATTTTGTCTCAACGACGATTTAACGTAATTTAACGGTAATTTTTCCCTAAAATCCCGTAGCTCCATGTTAGCCGTACGATTCATATACACTATATTTGAGATTAAAATGCCGCCGACTCGAAACACGAAAGTATCAATCGAGCAAAGAGTCGTAAATGAAGTTGAACAAATAGAAATAGAACGGATAGTGCACAATGCGTATCATGTGTGTTTACTCGAGCAGGAAACATCGTCGACGCGTCAATACGGAGAACGGCGGCAAAAGTAGTAGCATTAACCGCCACATCAACAATGAGCAACAATACGGAACATTATTCGCTCAATCGGCACTTGTGTGTTTTGTTAATTATGGTACCAAAATATCTCATCATTTATCTCGTGATTTTGACTCACCCTTAATATATATACGATTAATAAGGAAATGTATACGGGTCTTCTCACGTATCTTTTATTTAGATAGTGTATTATTGCAAGATTTGCGTAATCCGACCATTAGACGAACAATCGCTACAATAGTATGTCGATGATAATTTTCTTACATATTTATGCGAAGTTCTCTTCGCCCGTCGCTATTCGCCTTGGTCGTGGCGGGCATGTCTTTTACGATACGGTGAGAGAGGACCAGTCGGTACGAGCGGTCAGCTCGTCGAAACGGCGGTCGTGACCCATAAATGGCTCGTCGGATTGCCAGATTCGTTTGTAATAAGTATGAGAGAGTTTTGGTTGAACAATAAACAAAAGATTTATTCTCGGTTGACTACAGAAGATTCATGTACAAGCGAATGTCGGCTCGGTGCTTTAAATGGTTTTCTTGTAAGACGCTAGATGCGTCGAAACATGTTGTTGATGTTGACGGTCTCGTATGTGTTTTGTCAGCTCAGCTGAATTTCGAGATTGGCGAGAGACAGTTGCGCGGGACGGCGGACGCGGTTGTGTATACGCGGCGATGTATACACGTCTGATGTAATGAGTAACGGTCGGTAGAGTCGCGGTGAGCGGGCGCGGTGTTTCGGTCGCACGGTTTGTTGTCGCTCTTTGACAGCGCTACGTAGGTCTCGGTGATGTTTCTCCGCGATGTCGATTGAAATGCACCGGAGAGTGCAATACGCAAGCCACGCGCAGGTGGCACGGAAAACGGAGGCACTCTCCGAGCCTGGGAGGCCCAGCGGAGTCGGGAACGGTCGGTATGGCAACCAGGAGGTACCCGCGGTATCGGATTGCGCTCCTATATTGGCGAGTGCTTTCCACGAGGACCACGGTATCGAGAGATCGCGAGAGAAACGTGGCGCGATGGACGGCTATCGGAAAAACCTCGCCAGGATCCCGGAGGCGTCTCTTCGCCAAGAGAGACGGGGCCGAGAAGGCTCGGCGGAGACGGCGAACGACACTACCCCCTTACGCGTTAATTCTTTTGTCGAAGTTTGCTTCCGTGTTTGTACTTAACTATCTTTCGCTCGCTCGGTTGCTCGCATGCAACCCAGCGCGGTGAACGCGAGGGGCCCGGTGTCCCTTTCGGTGGCGGTGACTTGGCCGAGAATACTCAGCTGGCGCAGTCGCCACCCCGGACTTGTCTGGCCGGATGTCGATCGGTCGGAGGTCGGGTGTGACCCGAGAATTCCTGGTGGAGACGGCAATACACCGTCCCGAGGAAGAATGAGGAGTACGGCTGCGAACGCGCAGCTGAAACAGCGAACGCACCGTTTCGGTTCCTTGGCAGAAGAATCTTCGAATGCGGCTGCGAATTCGCAGCTGAGACGGTGAACACACCGTCTCGGTTCTTCGGCAAAAGGATCACGAGTGCGGCTGCGAATACGCAGCTGGGACGGCGAATACACCATCTCGGTTCTTCGGCACGGAGGATTGGGGTCCGGAGCAGCCTGCGAACGTATCACTCCGGCTGATTCCAGCGGAATCGGCCTCGATGCCTCCGCCGGTCAGATTTTATATCCGATAGCGGGCCGGTGTTTATGCTTGTTGACACGCACATGATCGTGCTTCCACCAGAAGCACGATCACGTGCGTGTCGTGTGGCTTAGTGTGGCGCAAAGCACTAATGAGCGACGGATGGTCGGTCGGGCCGTGGGAGAGACAACGGTGCAAAAGCGCCGTTATATATATATATCCAATATGTACGAAAAAGTATAATTTTTCAAAGAACCTGAACGTAGCAATGGCGTGCGCGGCACGCGTAGCGGCGAACGTAACAATTGCGAGCGCGGCCACGCACAGCGGCAAGCGTAGCTATGCACAGCAGCGAGCGTAGCAATGGCGAACGCGACCACGCACAGCTAAGAGCGAAACATTGGCGAGCGCGGCCACGAACAGCGGCGAGCGTAGCAATGGCAAGCATGTCCACGCACACTTAGAGAACAATCTATAATACTTTTTGTTACGTTTTTGCAACTTGCATTAAACAATAAGGAACAGCTAAATAGTATAAAAGTCAAAAACACTCGTGACGCTAGACCGAGTGAGACGTGTATGAGGTTTGGTCGATTAAAAGAAAAGCTCTCCGTTGCTAGAGACTCTTAATATGTACGAAGCGGAAGAATAACGGAGCGAATACCGCACGTCATTTTGTATCTCACCGTGAAATTTCTGAAAAATAGGCATTATTCTATTTAATTCATGATATACATTTACTTCCTTTTTTTAATTCTCAGATTTCTCGTAAAATGTAAAAAATAACAAGTTATTTCCACTAGTTTACGTGAAAATTAATTATTTTTTCTATTGTTCGACGTGTATATTTTTTTTGTTAAAATGTGGATGTTTCTTCGCGATTGTGTTTTCTTGTTAACGATAGCTTTTTTCGTCGCAACAGTTACCAACGTTGACGGTAGCACTTGTTCGAAAGCAGAGTTCGAAACTCGAGTTTTTTTTATCACTAGTCGTGCGACCTATGAAAAGCTTATTGTAGAAACGTACAAACGGCGTATCGCACATTTTATGCTCGCGTTAGCGTATAACAGTCTATCCAAATGATTGAATTTATAATCTGCCGCATTGCAGCGAGTCTTAAATAATTATACCTTATGCTTCGCTATTGAAAAATTCAACGCACAACGCCTTCCTGCGAATATTTCGTTACAGATATTTTACGCATTGCGCAGATGGAATTATTCGATTAATTTTTCCATCAAGGACGCGAGAGGATAAGGGAAGTGGAAGGTGGCAATATCAACAAAAGTCGCATAGTTCGCGAAGTAGACGAACGGTGTTCTTTGCCGAGCCAAATTGATGTAATAATCAGTTTTTAGCTTTCGAATCACTGACAAGTCTGCGACACGTTATTCCACGAAAGTGTTCTTGCTCATACGTCCTTCAATTTGCACTATAAATACACATGGTCTTTGGCTTATTTGCACCTCTCGATCTTGTCGTGTTATAGTTTGCTATGTTTATTGGAGTTGCGACGACATTTATAAATATTTTTGCCGATAGAAGAAATGAAGCGTTCTAATCAGAATTTCCTCGTACACGTACTGTTACACGAATTGAGACATTTCTACAATTTGCGTCATAAATATTTTAATGATGACAAGAATATAAATTGGATGAAAACTCTTCAACCGTTCAGTATAATTCTACCTAGCGGGCTTTCTCAGTTTCTGCACGTTCGCTTGAGTAGATATCATCCAGCGATGGTGCGAGACATCGATAAATAAATGTCATTTTACTGCAAGATGAATAGCCGTTTTTATGCAAGGATATTTGATCGATGCAGAATCGTCATGTACGATGGTTTTATCTTCGTATTAATGACTGACTAACTGACTGACTGACTGCCTCTGACTGATTGACTAATACTGACTCTGGAGAGATCCCTATTTGGACAGCGAGTGTCTGACTCGCTGACTGACACTGACTGTCTGACACTGACTGACTGACACTGGCTGACTGACTGACACTGACAACGATTAAATCGAGCGATTCTGATACTCGGACTAATTACCGGAATATCGAAACAAATATCTTTAAGAAAACCCGAGTTACGCACAGCGAGTTTTCACACGACAAATGGCACTGGAGAGATCCCGATCCGAACAACAAAGGCGAAGTCGTGGCGGAAACCATAATGGCACGAACACAAAAGATGTTGAAAACTATAATACGCGACATTAGTCAAATGGGCAAAGAGTTTTCGCGGCAAGAGAGTGAGGCTTATATAGGGAAGATTTCTGGGGGTGGCGGATAACGATTGCCAATGAGAGGAGTTTGCGTGGAAAACGGATATAGAAGATTGGAAAACGGATACTCTGGGAAATTCCTAATATCATTTGAATGTCAAACGATTCTAAGAATCTAATCTCATCGAAGGGCCTGAGTCTGACCGACTATGTATAAAGGCGGATAAGATCGCAGACGCGTTGGGAAACTCATGACGCATTTGGCGGCGTGAAATCGTATCTTTTTCACAATAACGTTTGCCCAAATCCGTCTGTTTCCTGATCATAAAAAAGAAGGATTCCTTGTTCCCGGGGTACCAAGGATGTAACAAAACTATGTGCCTTACGTGAAAGCGAAAAAAATTAAAGACGCAGGGGAGACACATGGCGCGTTTAACGGCGAACCATCATAATCTTATCCTTTTTACAATAGCGCTTGCCCGAAGTCCGTCTGATTCCCAATCATAAGAAAAAAGGAATTTGTAGTTCCCGAAATACCCAGGACGTAACACCTTGGATGCAGATCTATATACAGCCAGCGGATATATACGATATACATTTTAATCTAGCTGCTTTCATACCTTGCGAAATCATTGTAAAAATGTTCGAGCCGATGAAAGGATGATAATCTATTAGATATTATCGCGCAATTTCTAGGGAGAATTATAAACCTCAATATTCTCCTAATACGCGACGAATTATAATTAACGCACGGGAGGGTTTGAAGAGGAACAAAATTATAAATTATAAAAATATTAATTTTATAATTTGTTTCCATTTTGTATAATCGATCTTGCTGTAATCTTTGCGCACCGCCACTCTAGAGCGAAAAAGATAATAAAATTTTTGTTATACAAAATATAATATTTATTATTTTGATACTTTTATTATACCAGGTGTATGCATAAGTTTTTTCCGGTTTTTGGTAAAAAAAAAACACGTAATTTTCAAGGGAAATTAATTTTTTTTTTATTCAAAATATTGGCCATCAGCTTCTACACATTTCGCCCATTTTTCAGGTAATTTATGAGTACCATGCCAGAAAAACTACTTGTCTTGCGGCAAACCATTCGTCGAGCCATTTTCCAACTTCCTCGAAATTGCTGAAGTGCTGCTCTGCGAGCACGTGTCCCATTAATGCGAAGAGGTGATAGTCAGATGGCGCCAGGTCTGCGGAGTACGGCGGGTGCGGAAGGATGTCTCATCCAAGCGATTTCAAGGTGTCTTTCACTGGTTTTGCTGTGTGAGACGGCGCATTGTCGTGTAACAAAATCACTTTGCCATGTCTTCTGGCCCATTCCGGTCGTCTTTCGATTAATGCGTGGTTTAAATTAATCATTTGTTGGCGATAGCGTTGTGTATTAACGGTTTCGCCGGGCTTCAAGAGTTCATAATACACAATACCGCTCTGGTCCCACCAGACACAGAGCATGGTCTTCTTGCCGAAGCAATTTGGCCTTGGTGTTGATGGACCGGCTTCGCCAGGTGAAAGCCACGATTTTTTCCGCTTCGGGTTTTCAAAATAAATCCATTTTTCGTCACCCGTCACAATTCGATACAAAAATGATTTCCTTTCGTGGCGTTGAAGCAGCATTTCACAAGTGACTTTGCGATTTTCCATTTGACGTTCATTCAAATTGTGTGGGACCCATTTACCGAGTTTATTGATCTTTCCCATTGCTCGTAAACGTCTGCTGATTGTTTCTTGTGATACATGTAATGCTTCTGCTAATTGCCGTTGAGTTTGAGTTAGGTCATAATCCAATAACTCCTGCAATTGCTCATCTTCGCATTTTTGTGGTCTACCAGAGCGCTCACTGTCTTTCACATTTAAATCACCATTTTTAAATTGTTGAAACCATGTCTCACATGTTCTAATCGATAGATCGTGTTCACCATATGTTTCTACCAGCAAACGATGACTTTCAACAGCCTTTTTCTTTTGATTAAATAAGAAAAGCAATACGTGCCGCAAATGTTCTTTTTCAGGCACAAAACTCGACATGATCACTGAACGATAAAACAAAGACGCTAGTTTTTGGCGGACTCAACTTGTGTGTGTTTGTAGTTTTAAATGTCAGACGAACAAAATGACGTATATGTCAAATTAATACGCTGCTTATTTTTTACTGGCGCCATCTCTTAGTTAAACCGAAAAAAACTTATGCATACACCTGGTATATGAAGACTTAAGCAGCGATTATTTGCTAAATTGTTTTGAAAGTACACATAAAACAGAAACAAAAGTTATAATAACTGTGTATGGGGCATTGATCCAAAAGCATTCTTGAGCGAAGAAACATTATTTGATATCTCCGCAGATATTGCCATTTGTCATTTTAATGATGGATTTTTAATAGTCTAATGAAAGTAATGCAAGTATTAGGAGTTGATGTGAGCAAAAGTTGTTATAACTTTTGTGTAGAAATTGACGCGCGCCGCATCAAATTTGCAGAGTGCAAGATGTCTGATGTTGCAAAAGATGCTCTGAGGGCTTCTAAATCGTCAAAGAAGAAAAAAGAGGAGGCTAATTTGGGCCTGGAAGAGCAGGATTGTATGGAGAATACATCGCAGATTGAAGGTACATTTCAAATAACTCGTGTTAAATAGAAAAAGGTGATCAAAAACTTTTATTGCGTTTTTCTCGAATTCATATTTTTCAAATCAGCTAGCAGAATAACTCAAACAATTTTTATCCGATTGACTTGAAATTTTAAGTGTATCATAAATAGAATTTCTCGAGAAGTACCTAGGGATTTTACAAATACTTCAAAATTTTTCTGTTATACACAAATTTGTGTGCAATTTTTAGCCAAAATATGAAATTTTTTTTATAGCTGTACGATTTTTACAAATCATCATATTTTTCATTCATTTTCCTACATACTTCTAAAGAAAATCTTATCTAGTTTCTAAAAATTTTTGGTGTTTTGTTCAAGATGCAGCCGTTCAAGAGATTTGTTGCTAGCCGCGAAGGACCTAAAAAAAGTGGCTGCGCATAAGGGGCTGTATCTATTATAAATAAAAAAATTAAGAAAAGAATCATTCTACATCTCCCAATCATTTTACTCCTAACGCTTATAACCGCGCGTTACTACACTCATTTTAGCGTTGCCGTAATGTCACCGAAGACATTTCGACAGCGCTGTGAATATGCAACGTTTGCAAGAAAAGCACTGTGTTGCAAGAATGCATCGCGGTGCATATGCTGCTACACAATTTCCGGATGTCACACGTCGGTTGATCTGATGCTAATACATCCCCCCTAAAAGAATAAGGAGAGACTATAAAAGGGTCGCCCCGACTTGGAAGGTGTGCTCCTCAATATCGCCCCGTCATCCGACTATTTCCAATTCCCTAAATATATGTCACGTTTCTGGACTGCCCCCGTATGACAACTGGTGTCAGAAGTGGGATCAACGTGATTCGAGACAGGAAAGTCTGGCAGTCGGATAGATTAAAAAAAAGCTGTACGGTAAATAATAGTTTTTTTTTCCGCCCATTACCGTTCCTTTCGTTAGGACGGTGGAATGAATATATCTATATATAACATTGAAGGCAGCGGTGAGACTCGAACTGGAATCGATGCCAGAGACGAGAAGAGAAACTGTGAACAAAAAATTTTTAAGTAGCATATTACTTAGAGGGCAATAATTGCTAAAACTTACTTACTAAAACGGCGCTACGGTCTTCTCGGAACCAGGGCTTTCTCAACAAATAAGTTTTGCTGAGAATTCGTAACAAGATAATTTTTGACAGAGTGGGTTGTCAGCCTTACGCTCAACCTCCAACCTAGGATACAGAGACCTCCTTCCTCTCACATATGCATATGGTGCGCACACAGATTGTACACATGCATATGGGACCTACAGTTTTTAGCGCCGGATCCGAACGGCAGTTTTTAGAGAGGAGTTGGAGTTGGAGGGAAGTTTCCTTGGCATGAGATTATTCTTGGTGGTTTGCCAGACTTACCGAAGAGGAGCTACGAGCATATGAAACATTTTCTGGTTCTACCGAGGATCGAATCCGGGACCTCTAGCATAGCAGACTAATGCGCTGTCTACCACGCCACGCTAGCGCTTAGTAATTGCTAAAAGGCATACATAAATTACTCGCGGTATTTCGAACTCCGCGACGTCACATTGAGACGAACTGCTAAATCCTGAGGAAGCATCGCCGACGCGGTCGGCATAGAACGGACGTCTGAAATACGACCGTTAAACAGCGCTATCGTCGACAGCAGAGACGGCTGCGGATCTACTATACAACCCCCGGCCCACCTGTACACGGAGCAGCAACAGAGAACCGATAGTACAACTGTAACAACGAGGAAACAACGCCGACCTACCTCAACGCTGAACGACTCAGCAACTGATATTTGGATCAGGCAGCAAAGACGCAGCAGCCAATAAAGTATCGCAGCAGCCGAGGATTGTAAGGCGACGTTGTACGACAACAATAGCAGGAACCATGCTAATAACGACTTTAATGTAAGTGAAGAAATACTTACGTGTGAGCGACTTAACGTGCAACTGGATATCAGATTAGTATTTGTCCTGACACGCGTAACGTGCCACGAAATGCGACCTCAGCTCTTAGGCTATACGCTACCAAACATCTATTCTATCTTTCCAGCTTTGGCAACGACAGACAAGAAAGCGGGCGATGGAAAAATCCAGCAGCGCCTGAGGGCGTACTTCGCAGAATGGACAGTTCGGCCGTGACAGTACGCGCCTTCTAACACTCCAATCACGGGCGGAATGTGCGGTAAACCGCTAGCCTCACGCGGCGACTCACAGAAGGGAGATGTTGGTTCTCAGCACCTCCCACGTACCAATCCCACCTCCTCGTGGTGTGAGTCGGAAACGCTGGAGGAGGTCGCAAATATCACTCCTCCTGGCGGCTGATGGGGCTCTGGCTTGCACTTACGCTACCCTCCCCCCAAGTGGTAGGGGAAAGGACTCAGCGGGTCTCTCGTGGGATAATCTGCCGGCGGTTTGGTGCCGAGTCGCAGAAGGCACGCCAGCGCCCCGAGCGGTATGAAATCCGTTAAGACAGCAAGCTGGTGTGCTGGAGCCTCGGAGTTGCTGGCGGATTCTCCCACCTCCCTCTCCTACCCTTTGATCCCTCCCTTCATTAACATAAAACTACCGCCAACGGATAATCTGTTCTCACGTGGTATTCTGTAACCTTTACACCTTCCTTCCATCCCTCCTGTGAATTTCATTGCATAACAGCGACAGAATCTGTTCTCACGCGGTTAAAAACTAATCCCCCCACCCGCATTTCCTCCACCCCCTCAGCATTACCGCGAACAGGAAATCTGTTCTCACGCGGTTCCCACAAAATTACCCCTCCCTCCTTCCCTGTGAGGCCGACTGCATTATCGCGAACACATAAGTAGTTCTTAAGCGGTCCAACGTTAAAGACTCCTCTTCCTCCCCATTGAGAAAATCACCGCGCTTCCGCGGACAGTTGAACTGCTCTTATGCGGTAAAGCCCTTATACCCCCTTCCTGTGACGGCCCGTCTCCCAACCGCCCTCTTCCCCGCAACCCTGGCGTTGCGGTGAAGCCGGGCAGGGGCTGCGTTATACAGACCTACCGAGCCCTGCGCTCCTGTGGCTCTGCCCCAGCGGCGACGGAACCGGAGGCATTAATACATTTTTCTTTTTCAGGTTCGTTGCGGTAGCGGAACGGGTGACGACGAAACAGTGAGGCGCCGAAGGATGGCTAGCGTCTCGAGCGGTATGAAACCCTCATTGACAGTCGCTGAGCTCTCTGGAGCTGAGGTGGCGTTACCCGACTGCATCGCACAAACCCCACTTCTTTCCACATTTCCTCTCTGTAAACCACTGCCGCATCACACCCAAGCACTACCGCGAACACGTAATTGGTTCAAATGCGGTAAAAACCTTACTCGCCCAAAAACTCCAACCACCCTAACCTCATCCCCGGTACAAATAACTTCCGCCCTCCTTCTGCGCACTTCGGTGCGTAGGAGGCGCACGGGAACTGCCCTTAAATTAAAACTACCGGGCTCTGCGACCTCACGAAGTCTAGCGCCTCCTTTTGGTTACCTGCGTAGGGAACAATCCTATCTCCTACCTTGGCATCCTTCTTTTTTCTAATTTCGAAACGCGCCCGGGATTCTGCGAAAAGTATGACGACGGCAACCGCGCCCGCAGCCATACAGAGCGACTCAATCGATGCCATGCGATACGCAGCGGTCACCGAAATGAGCACCCGGCGCTGCAGGGACCTGAGGACTTTCAGGTCGTCCCTAGTGCACAGGTAGGTCCATCCGGCGGCAGCGTATGACACCGTCGGTGCGAACACGCCCCGGTATATTGCCGAGAGCGCCCCGAAACGCAGGCCCCATTTACATCCGACCTGCCTGCCTAGCTTGCTAAAAAGCGAACCGACCTTGTCGCTGAGATATTTGCAGTGGGTGGATACACCCATTCCTCTATCTATGTGGATGCCAAGGTACCTAACTGATTTCTTACATTGAATCTTAATATTTCCTAATCGGATGGTCGGTGGCCTACTCGCAAGATCAGCCTTTTTGGCCTTGACCGCTTTTCGTTTTTGATCGGGACGCGCTCCTCCCCGTCTGCCTATTCGGGTCGTTTTGATAAGGTCGCTTTTGAGGACAATTGCCTCAGTCTTTCGCGAAGAAAGCTCTAATTTGGCAAAGCTGCACCATTTCCCTATTTCGTCGACTACTTCCTCTGCTTTTAATTATATTTCTTGGCGGGAGTCACCACTGAATAATACGAGAGGATTATCCGCGTACGCTAAAAACTTATCCCCTACTCTAGCTTCCAGAGCTCTAAGGAGTCCGTCAAACATGACGTTCCAACAGGTTGGACCTAACACCGAGCCCTGCGGGCAACTTCTGGTGGTCTTTTTCGAGACCGTTATATCTCCGAAAGAGAGAGAGACTTTCCTATCACGAAAGTAGTCAACAAGAACTTTGAAGATATTAAGAGGACAGTACTTCTCCCTGAATCCCGATAGTACGAGGGGCCACCAGACGTTGTAAAACGCGTCCGAGATGACGAAGAGCAGCGCAATGACGTATCTCTGCTCAGAGGCAGAGACCATCAGTCGCAACTCCACGACAGCGTCCTCCGTCGACCTTCCGGGTGTGAAGCCGAACTGCCGATCGGAGATCTTCCCCGACGAGATTGACGTCTGGTTGAGTCGCTTCAGAAGAAGCTTCTCGAAGAGTTTCCCTATTACGGAGAGGAGACACATCGTCCTATAGGATTTGAGGTCCTCTACGTCCTTGCCCTTGTTCTTCAGGAAGATTTTGAGCGAGTCCTCCTTCCAGATCGCGGGAAAGACGCCCCACTGAAGGCACCAATTGAGAAGCCTAATGAACTGACCGGAGATTGCCTTGTATGCGACCTTGAGTACCGAGACCTCGATGAGATCCAGGCCCGGCGCCTTGTTGTTAGTCAGAGATCTGACTGCTGCTGCGATTTCTACACCAGTGAAGAGAGGGTCATCGGCAGTGTCAGTCACATGGTGTGCGCTATCTCTGACTTCGCGCTGCTGCAGCGTGTCCTCGTTCTCCCGGTCATCCGGCACGTCGAGCAGGCAAGCAGCGGTCTCCTCAAGGGTGACGGTCTAGGAGTTTCCGCCACGGAGAGTGCTCAGCATTTTGTCAAGCCAGAGCTTATCGGCCTGATACTTATAAACAAATCCCCAGAGCTTCAAGTTGCGAACAACTTCTCCAAAGACAAAATCGGAAGGGTTTTTTGCATCAAATAGTGACGGGGGATGAAAAGTGGATCCACTACGACAACCCTAAGCGTAGGAAATCGTGGGGTAAGCCCGGCCATGCACCAACTTCAACGGCCAAACCGAATATTGGTGGCAAGAAGCTAATGTTGTTCATCTGGTGGGATCAGCTCGGAGTAATCTATTACGAGCTACTCCAGCCTAACGAAACTATCACTGGAGAACGTTATCAACAGCAACTGATGCAATTAAGCCAAGAATTGAAGCTTAAACACCCCCAATATGCCAAAAGACATGACAAAGTGATTTTTCAGCACGACAACGCTCGGCCACATGTTGCAAAAGTCGTCAAGGATACTTTGGAAGCTTTACAATGGGATGTCTTACCCCACCCGCCGCATTCACCAGACATTGCTCCTTCGGACTACCACTTGTTCCGGTCGATGGCTCACGCCCTGGTCGAACAGCACTTCTTACGAAGAAGCCAAAAATTGGGTCGATTCATGGGTAACCTCAAAAGATGAAGAGTTTTTTCGACGTGGCATTCGAATGCTGCCAGAAAGATGGCAAAAAGTAGTAGCTAGTGACGGACAATATTTTGAATAAAATGTAACGTATATTTTTTTTACAAAAAATTGATAATTTTTATTAAAAAAATGGCGGAAACTTATTTGTATTACCAATACATTAAAGAAAACAGCATGCAGATTATTTGTTTTATATTTGTCGTCATTTGAGAAATGATCAATCAAAACGAGCATTTTCGGCATATTATACTGTTTTTATTTTAAAAGACAAAAACGCGGCACAAACCTATTAAAAGATATGTGTGATATACCAGGTGTAGAAGTATGAAACCGGAATTTTCTTGAAAAAATTACACGTCTGTTGTTTGAAAATGATAACAAATATTTTATTCAAAATAATGTCCATTGCTATTTATACATTTTTCCCACCTCTCCGGCAGTTTATGAATGCCACGCCAAAAAAACATTTCTTCTTTTGAAGCGAACCAGCTATCGAGCCATTTTCGTATATTTTCATACGAATTGAAGCGTTGTTCAACGAGAGCGTGTCCCATTGATGCGAATAGATGATAATCAGACGGAGCCAAGTCTGGAGAATAATCCGCATGCGTTAGTATTTCCCAACTGAACGCCTCGATCGTTTCCCTGGCCCGTTTTGCTGTGTATGATGGGGCATTATCATTGAACAAAATGACTTTATGTTGCCTTGTGACCCGGCCTCCGTCGATCGGTGGACGTTCGTCCCGTCCCGGCCGACGGGGTGGTCGTTTCGGTTCTCCGGATGACCGTGTTCGGTAGTGGTGTTTGCCCTGGCGTAGCTCGCCGGATTTCCAGGCGTTCTTAGATGTGCGGGTGTCGGTACAGGAACGAGTGAGCGAGTAAGTGAGTGAACGATTGTCTGGCAGAATAATGTTTATTAAATTATCTTCCGCGGCTGGTTACATGATGTTCTGACGGGCCGTGCTTTAATCTCGGTGTTTCACATCAGTAATATTCGGATGACAATATTGGCGACGGAATCCCGTGTTGACGTGGTGACGTCGGCCCGTTGTTTTCGTTTCCCGGAACTTAGCGGGAACGGCCGTGACGCTCGGCCCGTGGAGCTCGCGGTGCCAGCGGGAAGTGGGCGCGGTATTATGATTCCGGCGCGGTGTGTTGACGGTTCGCGATGTTTAAATTCGACGGTCTCGCATCGGAGTGCAACGGCGGAATGCACCTGCTTGACTCGGCGTCGCGGTGCGCGGTTCGCGGTTCACGGTACGCGGTTCGCGGTGGTTGCTGCACGCGGAGTACCCGCGTCGGTCGACTCCCGGAGCGGAGGGCACGCGGTATCGTGCCTCCTTACAGGAACGGTGGAGTCGGCCGGGCGAGCCTGGCCAACGTGCAGCCGGCGGCGGTCGGTTCGCGGTTCGCGGCGGTCGGGGGTACCTCCGGTGAGGTGCGGACGGAGAGACACGCGTTGTCTCTATACTTGCGGCGCGGTACGCGAAACGAAATTCCGGGGCGTTCGCATGCCCCGGAGGCGCAGAGCCCAACGGCCAGAGTGGAGGGGCCGAGATGGAGAACACTCCACAGAGGCGGCGAACGCACCACCCCAACTTGTGCCGATCCCCAGGTCTGCCGCGGGCAAGAGGGCCGGGAGCTCCCGGTGGAGACGGCGAACACACCGTCCCGAAATGGATGTTCTTGTGAATCCGGTGCCCGCGACTTCCACGGGAGAGACCGCGTACGCACGACCTCGGACTTTCCGGATTGACAGGATTATCGAGTCGGCTGCGAAATCACAGCAGCGACGGTGTACGCACCGTCGCGGTCCTTCGACCTGGGGATCCGGAGCAGCTTCTGATCTTCCGATCTCGGCTGACTCCGGCGGAGTCTGGTCCCGATGGTACGGCGGAGCGGTCTTTTATACCGCTAAACCGCGGTTTTTCCGACACGTGCTTAACAACAACAACAAATGTTGTTGCCTACATGAGCACGTGTCGGTTGCGTGCTCCGCGTGTGGATTTGTTTATTTGGCGCTAAGCGCCGTTTCGCGGCCGACGGATGGTCGGTCGGTCGCGGTGTTCGCCGGGGGGGATGCATCATTACACCTTTTTCCATATTCCGGTCGTTTTTCATGCAATGCTCTATTTAAATTGATCATTTGCTGTTGGTAGCGATCAGTGTTAACGGTTTCAACAGGTTTTAGCAGCTCATAATAGATTACATCCTTCTGGTCCCACCAAACGCAGAGCATTGTCTTCTTTCCAAAGCGATTTGGTCTTACAGTGGATGTCGATGGTTCGCCTGGATTCACTCATGATTTCTTACGCTTAGGATTCTCAAAATATATCCATTTTTCATCACCTGTCATGATACAATGGACTTTCATTTGTATCTGTTGAGCAGCATTTCACAAGTGGTTTCTCGATTTTCTTGCTGTCTTTCATTCAGTTCATGCGGAACGCATTTTCCCACTTTCTGAATCTTTCCCATGGCTTTCGAACAAATTGAGACAGCTTTCTGCGTCACATTCAATTCATCCGCGAGTTCTTGTTGAGTTTGAGTATCATCTTCATCCAATAAGGCTTGCAATTCGTTGTCTGCGAACTTTTTCGGTGGTTTCCCACGCTTTTCGTTTCTCACGTCAAAATCACCACTTTTGAATTTTTTGAACCACTCGTAACACTGTGTTTTACCAAGAGCATGTTCACCGTAAGCTTCGACAAGCATTCGATGCGATTCTGCAGCAGTTTTCTTCAAATGATAACAAAAAAAACAAACTAATGCTGTCCCCAAATCGTAGTTTGTAGGCATAAAACTCGACATGTTTAAGGTTATAGAAAAATATACCGGTGTATGGAACTTGGGTTGTTGTGTGTTGAAAATCTTCGTCAGCTGTTAGAGGGAGATGATGGCTCTGCAGAAGCGGTCTTACGGTCCCTAAACTGGTGGCTAGCACTATCTATAGGGAAATTCCGGCTTCATACTTCTACACCTAATACGGTGAATAAGCTGTAAATGGACGTGTGTACCACAAATGGTTTGAAAAATTTCGTTCCGGAGATTTTTCTATCCAATACATATCAGGCCCGTGTCGACCAGTTGAAATCGGCAATGAAAAAGTGAAAATTTTAATCAATAGCAATCTACGCTACACGACACGGGAGAATACAGGCGTTGTCCAAATAACGAAATCGAGTTTAGAAAACCTGCATCAACTTCTCTACGTAAGCCGGTTGAATGCTTCCGCACGAAGTGAGTGAAGCTTATTTAATCGCATGCATTTCTATCAGCAATCTATTCAGAAAACATAAAAAAGCGATCTATTTCTGAAACAAATAATGACAGTAAAAAATAGATTATTTATAACAACATCGAACCTAAAAAATCGTGAGGACAACACAGCGAACCACTAAAAAGTATTTCGTAGATATTACCCGAGCAGTCACGCTTTCAATTTAGTGTTGTGGATTGGAAGGGTGTTGTATTCTACGAACTTTTTCCGAAGAGAATTATCAATTGCAATATGTATTCTGCTCAGCTGGTCAAATTGATTTCAACGATCTACGAAAACGTCCAGAATTAATAAATTGCAATGGGATTGCCTCCTATTACAACGCCAGGCCATATAAATCTTTATAAAAATTATTGAGGTTGGGTTGGGACATCTTACCGCATTTTCCATATTCATTAGACCTTGTTTTTTTAGATTACCACCTGTTTTGCTACCTTCAGAATTCCTTGGATGGACAGCGCTTCGTTTTCGAGGAAGCAATCAATCGGCACTTGGAATAGTTTTTCGCCGAGAAACAGAAAGTTCTTTGAGCGAGCAATTACAGAGTTACCCGAAAGATGGCAAAATATAGTTGGTTACATATCTCATGTTTGAATTTCTATCGATTTTCTAGTTTGACGGGATTCGCAGGATTAGTTTATTACAAAAATTTCGATTCTGGCCGTCACTATAATTTGGATAGCGTGAGTGATTCAAGCACTAATGCAAAACATGTTAAAAAAAAATATTAAGGGATAAAAATTTTATGTTTCTAATAAAAATTCAATTGAATGATATATAATAATTAAAATAATAGAATTGTTTTAACAATAATAAATCGCATAATACGAGGGTGGTCCCTGAAGTACCCGACCCAACAAAGAAAACACAAAAATTTTGGAAAAAAATGTATTTATTTTTCAACATAATCTCCTTTCAGCTCTATACACTTTTCCCAGCGATGTTCAATAAGTTCGATACCCTTTTTATAATAAGAACTGTCTTGCTCCTCAAAATAGCCATTAACTGCCGACATCACTTCTTCATCGTTGGAAAATCTTTGACCACTGAGCCATTTTTTCAAGTTTGGGAACAGAAAATAATCCGAGGGGGCGTTTGTTGCTGTGAAACTTCGCTAAACACTCAATTGAAACATCTTCACGACACTGTTTTTGCTCGAGTGTGAGCAAACGCGGCACCCATCTTGCACACAGCTTTCTCATGTCCAAATTTTCAAATAATATGCGATGTACCGCACTTTTTGAAATGCCTACTATGTCTGCTAACTCGCGCACTTTCAGTCGACAATCATCCAGTACCGCTTTGTGGATTTTCTTCACCATTTCTGGAGTCGTCGCCTTATTTGGTCGACCACTGCGATGCTCGTCTTGGCAGCTCGTACGGCCTCGTTTAAACTCTGCTACCTAATATTTTACTGTTGTAAACGAAGGAGCAGACTCACCCAGAGTAGAATCCAGTTCGGCTTTTATATTGGTTGGGCTGAGACCTTTCAAATAAAAGTATTGTATCACATAACGATGACCAATTTTCTCCATTTTCACAAATTCACTGAAAACGTTCACTATTGATGGCTGCCAAACAAATACTAAACAACGTGGCGTCTTCAAACTTGAAACATATGCTTTATAGACTGTGTACTTTCTAATACAGTGATATTTTTCAAACAACTACCGCTATCTCTAGGTCAGGTCGGGTACTTCAGGGACCACATTCGTAAATTGATTTCAATTTATACGGCGAAGGAGAAGATAACGCCACCTTAAGAATATTACAATTCAGATATCATCTAATTTATGACGAAAAAGAAACAAAAGAAAATATTTGTTGTTTAAAATCGCAGGATCTTTTGATCTGTGAAATAAAAAAGTTACCTTATACAATTTCGTGATTAATAAAAACTTTTATCAGACAATACACAGGATCAATGTATATGACGGTATTACCTCGTACGCTAGAGCAAATCTTTTATCCTAATTTTTTCTTTGTTTAGTTGTAAATAATGACTTTCGTTCCAAAAATGGTTTTTTCTATGTCATTACTTTTTAATCTGTCTCGTAATGTTATGCCAAGAAAATTCAATTATTAAAAGATTCACAAGTTTTTCAAATGAGCGACTCTTACCTATAGCCTCAATTGTTTTCCTTATATCTTCCGCCGTTTATTTCGCTTTATTTATATTGCGTTTTCTATACTGAGGCACCTGCACAAAATAAAACTTTGCAGAATTGTTATCAACAAATGGAAAAAATCATGGAAAAAACCTTATCGTCACCGACTTCTGACGGCATTATTCCATTACACATTTTTAAGTTACACATGAATTGCCAACTAACAAATCAAACAGCATAAAACAGTAGCAAAAAATACAAATTATTACTGATACCTTTATAAAATAAGATAACCATTTAGTCTACAAAAGCATATATGCATTTACATCGCTTTAAATAATGTACAAACGTAAAGTCTCATATTGTCTTTTTTAACGTTCTGCAGAATTCTGTTGGTAAATCGTAACAGGAATTGACTAGCAATATTTCTACTTTCATTAGCTAGATTTCCCGCTATTTCATTGACATTAATTATTTGTCGTTAAAATTTTTGTGGTGACGGAATTGCCTACGAGAGCACAATTCCCTCATTTTCCCTATGTACATAATTCTTCTTAAAAATTGCTCACACGCTTTTTACAAATAAATCTGAGAGCGTAAATATAGGGTGAGAAAAAAATATGGGAACCTTAAATAATCTGAAAAAATGTAAGTTTTACAGAAATGCGTATCGGATAAAAGTTGTAAAGTTTAAAAGATCTATTTCCTGATCATATTAGCTTGACCATAAATGGCGTCATCAACGTTAAGACAACTTAAGTTGAATTTTTTAAATCCCCTGTTTCTTATTGCATTTTCTCGTAGCTCTTGTTGCAACGTTTTCAAAACACTATAATAAAGCTTCTATTGGTTAAGAATATTCTCAGATATTTTAAAATTTATCTTGAGACAAATCAAAATAAAATGTCAATTATTTCGTAAAGAAAAAAAGAGGGACCCGGCTATTTAAGATAAGATCGGAAAAGGATCTACTTTTTCAATCAAATGAACAGTGTAAATACTTTAATAACACTAGTTTATAAATTTCGGTCAACTTTGGTACTGCAGCAGCCGATAACTTTTTTAAGGTAATTTTTTACGCTGAATTCAAATCCGGCGCCAGAATTTTTCTTTAGGTCGTTATGTTTTCGAGATTTCACTAGGTGACAGTATTATAGTGTCGTTATGATGACGGCTCATCTTGACAGCAGATTGTTTGAAGCAAGTTCATTGTACGTGTTTTTCATCGACCCACAAGACGTGTTGCTCTCGCCGCTGCGCATTAAATTTGGCCAAATGAAGAACTTTGTCAAAGCACTCGCCCGGGATGGACTTACTTTCCAATATTTGGCGACAATGTTTCTAAAAATATCTTCTGTCAAAATCAAAGAGGGAATCTTTGTGGGTCCACAAATAAGAGAATTAATTTATGAACAGCATTTTTTGCAGTTTTTGCAATATTTGTTAGCCGCAGAAACCGCAGCATGAGCGTCCTTCAAAAGAATGTCCGTGAATTTCTCGGCAACCGAAAAAGCGATAACTACAGGCAAATAGTTGCGGATCTGCTGGAAAATTATTCTCGAATTGGTGCTTGTATGTCGCTCAAGATCCATTCCTTACATTCCCACTTGGAGGTTTTCTTGAAAAACTTAGGCGAAATAAGCGATGAGCAAGACGAGCAAATGTACTAGGATATGCGACGAATTGAGCGTAATTATTAAGGTTTTTGGAATGAGGGCATGCTCAGCAATTACTGCTGGTCCTTTTTGCGTGAAACGAACCCAAAACAACACAAGAGACAAAGTTTGAGAGCCGTTCACCTCTAAATTTTTGAATAAAATTGACCATCGTAGACAAAAACAGTAAAAAATTGGTCTTTCATATATCTCGAAAACCTGACAGCCTACGAAAAAAACGGACTGCGGATTTTGAATCAGCGTCGAAAATTACCTAAGAGACACATTTCAGCTGCTCCAGTACAAAACCATGTATACCAGTATAATTAGAGAATTGCTTATAATCACTTGTATTCACGACTACTCATTATCAGTTGTTTTCATAACTATTCAAAATTAATCGTTTCTATGATTACCACACATTAGTTGCGTATTTAATATCTCTAATTATTAAAATATTTACATTGTTCGTCTTATTTTGTAAAAATGTTACACCTTACTGAACGTGAACGAATATTTCTTTTAATAGTGAGAAAATGAGGAAACAGACTAAAGTCATTCAATGGTGTTAGGCAGTTCCTTAATGCAACATTCTCGAATTAAGATATAAATGTCTCGAAATCTACATTTCAAAACAAAACAATCCTATGTTTCAATCAAACTGGTAGCGTTAAAAGTCGTTCAAAAACAGGAAGACTGTGACACCAAATCGTAAAAAATCATTGGATATTTTGCAATCTTTTGTGGAGAATCCACATATTTCCATCCAAAACTGAAGAACATCAAATCAGAAGTCAGCGCGCAAATTATTAAAAACGCCATCCTAAGTTAAACTAACAAGATCATTAAATAGCCCACTTTGAACCCTACAACTTTTGTCTAAAATATTTTTCTGTAAAACTTATATTTTTCGGAGTTTTTCAGGGTATCCATACTTTTTTTTCAAATTGTGTATGCCTCTCGTAATTGATATACTAAATCTAATTTTAAGTAATATGCGTAATATTTTAGATTTAAAAATTAAATTAGTATAAAAACCGTGAAAGTAAAATTTTATTATTAAAACAGAATATATCCATTCATAATTCATCTCATACAAGAGCTAAATAAAGACGATTTTAAATGATTTTGTCTACAGCTTTGTAAATTAATGATGGAAAGAGTAGATGCAGAATCTAATTTTTTTTTACATCAGTTCTTTTCAGACGAAACACCGTTGCAAATTAATGATAATGACAATTGACATAATTGTTGATTTTAGTCAAATATAAATCCTCATTGAATACTAGAATTTCATACTCCATATCAGGAGAAAATAAATGTTTAGGTCAGTATTTTAAATAATATTTTGATAGTTATTTTTTTTACTGGCGGAAATTTAAATGCTGAAATAAATGAAGATATTAGTTAAAAAACCAAATATTTTTTACCGTAAGGGCCATTGTTAGTGAAAATACTTTGTAACCGGACGATGCTACATTACATTATAAGAGATGTTTGTAATTATTTAAACGAAATTTTCGATAAACATTGAATAGGGAGGAGAGATCCGATTGAATGGCCAGTTCGATCGCCAAACCTTTCACGTCTCGATTATTATCTATGGAGCTGTCTGAAGAGTAATATTTATACAACAAAACCACAAACTGTAGATCTATGTCGTTGGATAATTGATAAAGCTACATTAATTCTCAGGAATAATATTAGAAATGATTTTTGGGAATTTACGATCGACAAGCACACTGTCAAACTGTGAATAGTGAACACTTTGAAAATTTATCATAAACTTGCTTTGAAAAGATAGATCTTCCCTCGATTTTGCCTTAGATGATCGAATATTCTTTTTTTATTTTACAAGGTACTTTTTTATATTTTATATTAAAAAGTATTATAAAAAATTTTTTAATCTCAGGAAATTCTTAACCAGGAGAGGCTTTATTATAATGTTCTGACAACAATTTAACAAGGACTATAAGATGACTATAAGAATTTGTAATAAAAAATAGGGAGACCCACTTTAAAAATCAACTTGATCTTGCCCTGACTTTGGTAACGCCATCCTAAGTTAAACTAACAAGATCATTAAATAGCCCACTTTGAACCCTACAACTTTTGTCTGAAATATTTTTCTGTAAAACTTATATTTTTCGGAGTTTTTCAGGGTATCCATACTTTTTTTTCAAATTGTGTATGCCTCTCGTAATTGATATGCTAAATCTAATTTTAAGTAATATGCGTAATATTTTAGATTTAAAAATTAAATTAGTATAAAAACCGTGAAAGTAAAATTTTATTATTTACTTAAGACTTTGAATTCTTTAATTTCATAATCCGACAGAAATATTACGAGAAAACTACATATATTCATACATAAAGTGTTAGAAAATATAGAAAGGAAATTGTCTTATTACAAACGTCGTATGATATATATTGCACTGTCAGTTAACAATAGTAAGTAAAGTTATAAGACACTATAACTGAAGTTGATTATATAAGCGTGAGAATTAAACAAATGCCTAACAAGAGTATACTAAGGATGGTTTTTTTACTAACACTTTGTTCACTTGTTATTTTGCAATTTTATGTTCGCAAATGTTTCGCATAATGTCCTTTTTCAAATGATCAGGAAAGTTAAAACAAGAGTCGATAAAAAATATCTAAAATACCATACAGTAAGTTTAAAAATCAATACTTTCAACGACTTATATTGTAACACTTGCATACGCGACAGAAGCACTAGTGAATAAAAAGTAACCTTTGCTTCGTGGAAAAGAAGAACAGATATCAATCTGTTGACAACATTTGATATGTATTCTTCAAAATGCACTGGTTATCAAGGTACTTATAAATATAATTGTTCAAGCTTTATTTAAAAGCTTTATCTTATTAAAAATATCTTTATTTGTGACAAGTATAAGATATCCATTAAGCAATTAACCCGTATTTTATCTATAGGTTACCGTGAAATTAGACTTTTATTAACTGCTTGATTTACTGCTTGATAAACATTTTCAATGGGATAAATTTTAGCTATTAGTAACTTTACATTTAATTATATTCATCTAAAACTTGTATTTTACTATTATTATATTTATTATTCTTTACAATTACTTCTAAATTTATTTTTTGATAAATAATATATTGCTTTCATACATTTTATCTTATTATTTATCTTATTATTTCATTAACTTACTATTTCAAAATACGACATTTTGCACTTGCACTGAAAAAGTTTGTTTATTTGTGATTATATGATGCTACTATTGAACTACGGCTTAATTTGATATTTATATAGATTACGAATGGGCCGTAAAATTAAACTTTATCAGTTTAAATTTGATGGGACTATGGCCTAAAGATGCTCAAAGCTATCGACAAAAGTTACTGTGTAATTTACGAACATTTGCCGTTTTTCTCTCTCTAACGATGGGCATTTTGATTCCTTCTATATATAACCTCATTCGAATGCAGGGAGACGTCTTGCTACTAATAGACGATTTGCAATTTATTTTAGCGGCTGCAAGTTGCACGATAAGAGTTGTAATATTTTGGTGGAAGAAAAAAGGTGGATATAATTTTATCCTGTAACTATACTCTGAGAGAAATCAAATATTATGTAAAGAAATTAAAATGACCCTATAATGTAAATAATGAATTCTACTTAATTAGTTAATTTAGAATTGTTATTTAGTAAGAAATCGCAAATCAATGTTTTACACAATTAATTAATTAATTAATTGCATTTCGCTCCTTATTACAAATAAAAGAGGAAAATATGTTTTTAGTGTTTTTAAATGTTATACTTTTCAATGTTAGATTTAACATAATCGTTAATTTGATTTAGACATATTCATTACAAGTGTTCGTTAATTTAGGCATTTACCTTAAAATATTCATTATTTAAATTTTGAAGCTATCCTACCAATAGTAAACATGATCGCAGAAGATTGGATTACATCAAAATGTGCGCAAGAGAGAAATATTATGATCAGAAGAGCGCAAAGTGCACGTATAATTATTACATGCGCATATTGCATAATGGGAGTAGCTATTTTGCTTTTTGTTCTTATTTTACCTGGCTTTGGAATATCAGTGAGATTGACGACGAACTTTACTAATTCAGGGAAAAAACTGCCTTTGCAAACGTATCATATTTGCGATACAACTAAAAGCCCTCAATATGAGTTGACATACATTACTCAAGCTATTTACGTCTTTTTCGCAATTATTTCTTACACCGGAATCGACAATTTTCTCGGGCTGGTGATATTTCACATATGCGGTCAATTGGATATTCTCAAAAATCGTTTAGCACGTTTGAATAAAAATATGAATATGAATTTTCACAAAGCGTTAAAGAACTGCGTGGAGCAACATATCCGTTTGCTCAGGTTTTTTGACTTTTAAATCCTTATATCTTACACATCTTTTTGCACTACATTTATTGGTAAATATTTAAAAATATATAGCCAGGTTTAATCATTTTGATATTTATATGTGTAGTTAAGATCATGTTGCCGAAAAATCTTCAGAAAGTCATAGTTGTCGACTGTTGTTTATTAAAAGTATTTTTACTCCGGAAATGCATAATCTATCTTTAATACGAATGTAATTTTTCAAAGATCGTTTATAGTAAATATCTTAGCAACAACTTAAATATATATTACATACAATGTTTGCTTTAGACGATTTCAGATTCATCTAGATAAAGACAAAAATCCGAAAAATTCATCTTAGACAATGAAGATGATTGCTCTTAATTTATCTAGATGCCAGATACGATATCATCACTTATCTAGATAATTTTTTAGGTGATATTGTTTTCATGAGAAACTTTATAAAAATTTATAATAGAATTTACGTAGATCATAAAATTGTACTTGTTAAGTAATTCGTCAACATAATCGCTCTAAATTTAAGGATCTAATAGAAAAGACCAATAATCATTAACCAGTTAAGTGTGTTTGACGACTATATCCGTCATAGAGATGTGGCAGAATCTTGTGTCATGACGACTATATGCGTAAAATTGCGTCATGCGTAAAATTTTGTTACAATTTAATATTTAAATTGTAATTCTGGCGAAAACTAAATTATATTCGTAAATTTTAATATGGGTAAAATGTTTAGAGGTCAAGACGAAATGAAACAAACAAATGAAAATTATAAATAATTTAAGTTGGATTTATAACTTCCTGAGAGCTAACTCGCTTGATTATAGCGACACACACTGGTGGGCGCTTTGCAAAGAGATCGCCACAGTTAACTGGTTAACTGCTCACTAATCGCTGTTTTTTGAACGCAGTCATTATTTCAATTTACTTCTATAAAGCCCATATCAGACAGTAAAGATCAATCTGAGTGGCAGTAGTGATTGTCGATTCGTGAAGGGCCTATCAGTAAAACAGCATGTAACTAGTATATTGTAATCAGTCCATTAAAAGTTGGCAGTCGTAATCGGCAGTCGGATCGGCCTTCACAGTCATCAATTTGATACGAGCTCAAAATGAATTGATCAATTGAAATAAATGGTCGGTTCTTTTTAGCTAAACTGCTAAACTTGTGCAATAAGATGGAGTGAGTATATTTTGTCTTAAAAAGTATATTTTGTCTTGAAAAAGAACAGTCCAAAGGAGACAAAACTGAAATTTGTTAATTCGACGAAATCTAATTTCCAATACCTAGCCTGATACGGGCTTAACATATAAGTCCATATTATTTCATTCATTTTATTGCAAAATGAGTTCAGAATATAGACCATAACATCATTTCACATAATTTTTAGTTGACATAACATGTACTTTTATGTAAAATGAAGATGAATATATTTTATATTTCTCTCATCTAGATGAAGATAAAAATCTATTGGGTTAGCAAATAAGTTCGTTCCGTTTTTTTGACTGGTATAAAATACAATTTATTTAATATACAAAATATATACTAATCAATAATGTATTGACCATTCTTTTCTATGACTTCTTGCCATCTTTTTACCAATTTCATAATCCCACATTCATAAAACGTCTGAGGTTTACCGGCAAAAAACTGATCCAGTTGCGTTTTAACAGCTTCATTATTAGCAAAGTTTTTTCCGTTTAGAGAATTTTGCAGCGACCGGAACAAATGATAATCAGAGGGTGCCGGTGAATAAAGAGGGTGAGACAAAACATCCCAGCCAAGCCTTAACAATTTGTTCCGAGTAGTTAATGAAGTATGGGGTCTGGCATTGTCGTGGTGGAAGACGACTCCTTTTCGATTTGCCAATTCTGGACGTTTCGAACGTATTGCTTGATTCAATTTCGTTAATTGGGAGCAATATACAGTTGAATCGATCGTCCTGCCTGATGGTAAGAGCTCATAATAAATGATACCTTTATAATCCCACCACACTGAGAGCATAATTTTCTTCGGGTGCAATCCTGCCTTCGAGGTTGTTTGTGGTGGTTCACTGCTGCTTCCCCATGATCTTTTACGTACTACGTTATCGTAGACGATCCACTTTTCATCTCCCGTAACCAACCGCTTCAAAAATGGATCGTTTTCTTGGCGTTTCAGCAGCGCGTCGCAGATGGAAATGCGAGCGGTTAAGTTGGCCTCGGTCAATTCGTGCGGCACCCAAACATTGAGGCGAGAAACGTATCCCAACTGACGCAAATGGTTTTCTACACTTGTGTGGGATATATTAAGTGTCGTAGCAATCTCTCGTACTGTTTGCGATGGATTTTTGTCGACGGTATTCTTTATTACAGCTGAATCAATCTCTGCTGGACGACCAGAACGGGACGCGTTACTAACATCAAAATCTCCAGAACGGAATTTGGCAAACCATTTTTGACACACACGTTCTGTTAAAGCATCGTCCCCATACACATTACAAATCTTCTTTTGAACTTCCGCAGCTCGTTTGCCTTTTTTGAAATAAAAAAGTAAAATATGGCGAAAATGGACTTTCTTTTCTTCCATATTTGCAACCGTGCAGTACGCACAATACTCTGGTATTAACCGGCGTATGTTTATAAATAGGTTAGGTGGAATATCGCTTTTCAGCTGCGCAAGCGCGTTGTGCGATAGCGCTGTGGAAAAGAGATAGCAGAACGAGTAAACCTACTCCGATTAAAAAACCGAACGAACTTATTTGCCAACCCAATATTTATACATCTAGAACACTATTTAGATAATTTTATCCAAATAACGGCAAACACTGATTACACAATACGTATAACAATTAGATGAATACTTGATACTTTCTAAAAATTAAGCAAGATTCATGTAGCTAACGTCATCAAAAGTCATCGGAATTCAAATCCAAGGAAGGGTTTTAAAGATTGAAGTCTTTATGTTCGAATGACCTCTATCGCTCTTGGTTTATTAATTTAAAAAATTTTTGTGTACCAAAAATGATCTGGACAAAATGGAAAATTTTCTCGACTTTTAAGAGAATGGAAGCAACAAACTTTTCACGAAAGCAAAAAAAAGTCTTAGAAAATTTTCGACTTTTCCATGTGAAGTTTGAAGTATTCGCTACAATTTACTTCCGAATAAAATTTTTATACAATTTCTCGTTTTTAAGTTTTCAAAGTATAAAAAAGAAAAAAAAATTGAATTCCGATAAAAACTTTTTGGTACATGCATATACTCAAGTTTAATATATATACGAGGGTGGATCAAATATAAATGAGTCTTTTGCAAAAAAAACATATATTTTTCAAAATAAACTCTAATTTATATTTTTCTTATTTTCCTACGTAGTCTCCTATCTTATCTATACATTTTCTCCAACGGTCGGGCGATTTTTTAATCCTGGTATCGTAAAAAGTTCGCGGACGTGTATTAAACCAATGAATGTGTATTAAACCAATTGCACACGAACTGCTGCACCTCCTCGTTCGTTGTGAAGCGCTGTCCACCAAGTGCTTCTTTGAGTGGCCCAAACATATGGAAGTCGCATGGTGACAGATTTGGGCTGTAGGGTAGATGTTCTAGGACAGCCAAGTGCGTATCGGCCAATTTTTGTTGTGTTACTGCTGCGGTGTGAGGTCTGGCGTTGTCATGGAGAAGCAACACATTTCTGATCGGAATGCCGCGCTTTTTTGAACGATAGGCAGCTCGAACTGAAGTTCCTGAGAGATTTCAAGAACAGTTAAGTGCTGATTGCCTTTGATGAGTTCTCGAACAACCTTGGTGTTTTGCGCTGTGATGCTGGTGCGGGGACGGCGCGGTTGGGCAATGTTTTTAACACGCTCCCGTCCTTTCTTAAATTCGTTATACCAGTGCTTCACCCGAGCCCATGAAAGGGTTCTATCCCCGAATTGTGGGAGTAAAGGGCGCCTAATTTCAACATCATTTACATTTTCGTTAACGAGAAACTTAATAATAACACGTTGTGCAACTGCGGAATGTACCTCTTTCTCGCTCATCGTGATTGCTGCTGAGAAGAAGAAACACGTGGCGCGCCAACGTTAATACTGGCTTCCGCATGACCTCCCTCCACTGTCCAAAATGTTGCAGACCTTTCACGCCGCGGGTGCGCAATTTAAAAAGGATCGTTTATATTTGATCCACCCTCGTATAATAATTTATCAAGTTTAATATATCAATATAAAAGAAAATAATTTTTTATCATTTACTGGGTGTTAGTTTTAATTTTTCCATTATTTTCACTGAAATTAAGTAATTTCACAATTCTTTGTACGTTCTGCGCCAGAAAATCATAGTAGCTACCATGAAAAAAATACCATAGCTATTTAACGATTATTTCAATTTCAGTGTAGTTAATAGCTGCAATAAGACTTCCAAGCGTTCGATGATTGACAGAGCGAGCGCCGGTTGTTTGAATCGGTAGCGATTCGAAGCGCTGACAAGTTAAACGCTTGCATGCATGTATTGGTTCATCCAAACTGCAAAGCGTCCTCGTGGATATTATGAGAATATAAGCGTGCTTAACATAAGGAACGGCAAATGGCCAATCATGGACCTTTCAATCTCAAACGTGGTTGTATGACACGTGGATAGCGTAAATCTATGCTGGCATCCCGAAATCCGCTGATCTATTTATTTATCATTTATTTTACTAATGCTCGCGATTACTATGTACACGGTATTGGTAAGGGTGATAATTCATTAATCGACCATCAGCGCCTGGAGCTTTCGTCAGAACTCCCTTCGACCACAAAGGGCGCGATTGGAAAGGTCACTGTCGCGACCGAGAAGACGGTTTCAACCGTACTTCGACGAGTACATGGCTCGCAGGAATATCAGCGCACTACCACTGCTTGACGCGTGGCGGTTTCCGTCGACGTATGGTGAACTCAAGGAATCCTTAAAGGGTATCAAATACTGGCGTCTCTTCAAGAAGAGTGGGGCTATGCTCCGAGTAATTGCTTGTCACTCCTCGGCCATCATAAGACCAATGGCGCACGTAGAGTGTCATATAAAACGCCTTCGTCTTCGAGATTAAATCCTCGTTGGATTTAGTCAATGTGCAAGACTATGTGAACGAGAAGTTGCAACTAAGTTTTCTTTGAACTTAGCCTAACACCACGAGAGAGTCGGAGACAAATCCTTATGTACTTAGCCCAGCGACGAGAATGCTAGAGGCAACTTGTCGCTTGTAAAGCAGAGTCTCTGTGGACTTAACTAAATGTTGAGTATGCGTCGGAGTCTATATTTCGCTCCACGGTCTAAGTCACTCTCGGACTTAATCTACGCGCGAGTTTCGATGCGAGATTCGTTTTATATATGGAATAGTCCTTAGGAATTCACTAGTGAACGTGACGCAGGGAGACAGCAGTTGCCAACGACGAAATAATCAATTAATTATTCGGCGGATTGATTCCGCGGACTACTAATTCGCGATTCTGAATGAAAGAAAACTAGCAGCGCACAAGGCCAATAAAACTTAAGGAACCAAAACCCAAGAAACCACCGAGGCATACCAAGGCCTACAAATCACCCAAACCAAGATTCTAAAACTTTTTTTGCAGAGATGACGAACAGAAACAAGTGCGTATAGCGTTTCCACAAGAGAAACCATAAGAAGGAAATTCGCTGTTGACGCTGAGCGCGCTTATATTAATGATGTATGAATTGTCTGATTTCTTTAATTACTAAATTTGTGAGTCGATATTTCTAATATTCACTTTAACAGCTCTTGGGTTTTTTATTCTAAAATTACATCATTACTCTTTCAACGTTTTAATTTATGATTATCTTTCAAACTGTCTTTTTCAGATCAATTTTTGTGAAACCATGTGTAAGTAAAAAATTTGTCATTTTCGAATATGAGTTCTATCGTGGAACCAATACTGCGCAGAGGGCTTGAAATATCAACGACGTGTTTGACGAGAATGTGGCTAATGAACTCATAATATGTTGATGGTTCGAGAAGTTTTCGTTTTATTCTTGAAAATGAGCCAAATAGGTAAACAGATTAAAGTGATTAATGATGAGCTAAAAACTATAGTGAAAAAGGATACATCTCAATCTATGTTTGAATTAGCAACAAATTTTGACATTATTATTCTAACAATATTGAACCATTTGAAACAAATCAGCAAGATAAAGAAGCTAAATAAATGGATTCTGCATGAACTAAACTGTTGCGGATCGAGCGAAGCACGACCGCCGGGTTGCAGCGCGACAGGCGAGATAGCCTCGCGCGCGCTGGACCCTCGCCGCCATAGCTAGTGGCGCCCCCCGCGAGGCGGCGCGTCGCTCGGGGAATCCGCCCGCGACTTTGCTCGCTAGCGGGTATATAAGAGCGCTCTATAGGAGCGCTCGGAGAGACTGTTCTCGCTTACAATAGCACTCAGGTCGACAGAACAGTGAGCATACGTCTAGCGTGTCTTTCCGAGTGTATCTTTCGGGTCCTTTGTGATAACTCCTTCATTGGTACCAGCGTTCCGTGCGGATCACTATTCGTTCCGACTCAGTGTTATCGCAAAGCTTGGCAACTAGGCACAGGTAATCCGGGGTCTTCAGTATCTACCTTCGGAATTGAGGAGATTTCCGGAGCGCTCGGTCGCCGACAGCGGGGAAGACCTTCTTCGCGGGGCACCGGAATCAGTTCTCGGAGCAGTCCGACTTTCATTGTCGGCATCGTGGGTTGTTGAAACCCAGAGTAGTCGCATCGGCGACAACTGATTTCCCTCGTCGGCATCGCGGGTCACTAAGGACCACCCAATCTGTCACAAGGGCAATAGACTTTCACCGTCAGCAATGTGGGTCGCTTACGGACTGCTCGCATTGTATCTACAAGGACACATACGCCGACGGCAAGGCGAATCGTACGAGGACCTGTACGCCTTTGCCTCAGGCACATCACATCGCCGGCCAGGTGAGTCGCTCGCGACACCCCCCTCGGTCCGAAGAAGGACTCTCCTCAGCGTTCGGGGCAGGAAAATCCTCCCCGCAGCATCTTGCGTGCGTCAAAGGGTCCGACCTTCAGGTGACTACAGGTTATCAGGAGCGTAGCTCCACTCCGCTTGGAGAGACGGGGGAACCCGGCGGCAGGCCGCCTTCCAAAAGGCATTTTGCGCCCTTCACATACCAGCGAACCATCGCGCCATTCTGCGTAACGCACTCGTGCTCTCACGTCAGCGACGAGGGTGACGTGAGAGCACGATCCGGACGGGTCTCCTACGTGGCGTGCGCGCGCGTCCTACACATCAACTCTCCACCAAGTTTCGGCATGTGAATCGGCGCTCGCTCCTCCACCCTATCTGATGAGCGTTCGAAACATAAACGAATGTCAGAAGAGAAATTGTCTCGAAGCTTGCCTTCCTTTGTAGTCTCGTGACATTAAAGCGGACAATTTTTACTTGGAGTTGATATATGTAATGGATCTTTTTCGATAATCGCTAGAAATTTACACATACATGCATTAATCTATTTATGTGAGCAACGTAGTCGCTAACCGCCTGTTCACCCTATATACGTTCTCCTTGTGCTTTGTCATAATAAAAGATAACGTTTTCTACAGATGTGCTGGATATCAGAAGACATTTTAACCCCTTGCACTCCAGCCTAGTAATGCATAGAGGCTACCAGCAACTCCAGCACTATATTAGTTCCAAGTACATACCTATGATGTAGAAGAAAAATAGAGTCGTTTCAATAAAACAAAATTTTTATTTCTTAGCTATTTTATAAACAAAACATATTCTAACTTATATTATAAAAGAAAAACATAAATTTTAGGACTTAAAATTTCTTAAAGTGCCGAGGCAGCAAAACAACCATGTCGCCGCTACGGCGACAGCGGATTTACTGTTAGCTTTTTAATGTCGCAAATACGGCGACAACGGAGTGCAAAGAATTAATATACAAAAACAATAACAACAGTAATAATATTAATTATTTTATATACAATAGTAGTTATGTTTCGTAACTCTTTCGTTTGTTATGAAGATATATACAGGGTGTATAAAAAGTATAGGAACTCCAGAATATTTCGGAAAGTATCGGACTAAAGACAAAGTTTAAATACGAAATTTGCACGGTTTAAAGAGGAACATCCGATGATGACTGTGGCTTCAGCGTAGAGGTCAAATTTAAAGGTCACTTTCAGATCAATTTGAAATATTTCAATAACAACACCTATTTTTGACTTCAGAAATGAAAAGAGCAGGAAATTCTACGTTCAGACATGATATCATAACATGGGATCAAATTGATCCGTAGGATACATCTCAAGGTCAATTCAATTTTTCAATAATAATTTTTTTTAGGAAAACAATTTAGAAAAAAATGATAATATTGGGTGAGTGCAAAAGTTCGTGCGGAGTTTGTGAGTAAAAGTCAGACAGTGATTAGGCAAACAAAGTTCTTTATACAATCAATGATATATTCTCCATCGTTGTCTATAATCTTTTTCCAACGTTCTAGCAGCATACGGATGCCCCGATCATAAAAACTGCGCGGTTTAGATTCGAAGAACGAAGACACGACGTTTTTTAAGGCATCCAAAGAGTTAATTTTTTTTCCATTTAAATGATTTTGCAATGACCGGAACAAGTGATAATCAGAAGGTGCGATATCAGGAGAATACGGTGGATGAGTTAGGACATCCCATTGCAGGCTGTTCAGTTTGCGCAGCGTCTGTCTCGAAACGTGTGGTCTTGCGTTGTCGTGGTGAAAGACTACGCCCTTGCGATTTGACAAAATCGGACGTTTCTGTTTGATTTCTC
>NW_014555018.1:0-15588 GCF_001313825.1 Dinoponera quadriceps | reverse complement strand
GGCGAAATTTCGCAAACCATTTTTCCACAGTTCGTTTAGCTGGTGCTTGATCTTGATAAACCTCTTGAATGTTTTTTACGGCTGCTGCAACGTTTATTCCTTTCCGAAACTCGTAAAGCATAACATGCCGTAAATGCACCTTTTCGACACTCATTTTGAAAGTAATCTTTCTCGAAGCAGTTCGTATCTACACAAATTCTTTTGTTTGAAATGAACGCTGCACACGTCACCTTTCCAACGATATGTCTTACGGAGATGGCGGTATTAATGACAAAACTTTACGCCGCTTCTAACGCCATCTATTGCACCTCCGCACGAACTTTTGCACTCACCCAATATCTGTACTCATAACTATTGGCAGGATCTTTTTATTGCTGAACTTCCGCGCACATTCTTGAATCTCTTTTTCTAAGTACCAATAATTCTAAAACAATCAAATTAAGCCAGGAATATGAGGAAAAATAAATATATCTTCATATAAAAATTTGAATAATTATTAATAATATAACATTTTATTATGAAAATTATATAATATTATAATATTTAATATTTTAAATATATATGTTAGTACATTGTTACTTTCTTCTGATTATTGTTTCTACTATTATTTATATAAATATGGTTTCGCTTAATATAGTGGACACCCTCCATTTTATAATTTTTAAAGATATTTATTAAATTTTCATAGTCGTCATTTCAAAATTATGATCAGTTAGTTTTCCTTTTAAATCAATATATATTAAACCACTTGCACTAAACATATGTTCTGCGTGTGCCGAAGATGTTACTGTAATATTGTATTTTATAAATACACATTTTAATGTTTCTGGATAACTTTTTGCATCCTTATCTACAATAAGTGTAGTAAGCTATTAACCTTAAGAAATTGACTAATCACAGTCGAATTATAGAAGAATAAACAATAGTGATTGGTCAATTTCTTTTTTCATAAGCTTACTACATCTCTTATAAATCGGAACTTATCGATAAAAATGCCTTAAATGTGATTTCTTAGCCAATCAGATGGCTTCTAAGCCACTTTTAAAAACATTTCCTATCAATAAAATACAGTTCAGAACACGGGCAATAGGCTTGAGGTCCGATTCACTTACAGCGCTATAAGCTTCATTCTATCTTTCTATTTTTCTACTTCTCTTCGGCACGTAATAAATAATAAAGAAATTGCTGTAAGTGCTGTAAGCGTAAATTGGGTTACAGCCTTAGTCATATCTCTTATTAAAAATTATTTTAAGTTCATCTTCATATGCTTTGTTGCCAACAAAACATAAATATAAGATTTGGCCAAGAATACTGCTCTTATATGCCTGTGTGTCATTGTACCCGACTATTTTCATTCAACTTTAATATTGATGAAATATATTGACTTAACTGAAAAAAGATGAACATAAGATAATTTTTAATAAAAGATATGACAATGGCTATGATCCAATTTACGCTTACAGCACTTACGGCAACTTCTTTATTGTTTATTACATGCCGAACTGAAAAAAGGAAAAAAAGTTAAAGTTAATGCGTAAAAAATAATTAATAAATAAAAGTATAAGTTAAAAGTAAACTTATTTAAGCTTAACTAAAGTGAGTTAAAGTTATTAACTTTTTAACATCTAATTTAACTTTTAACTTTTTTGAAAGTTATTACCCAACACTGCTTCAGATTTAATTTATGTTACTTTTCCCTATTTTCAAATTTTCCTATTTTTTAGGAGAAATGATTAAATGGAAAAAAATTTGTCTTGAATACTGAAGTAATTCATGCTGTAAATAGCTATTTTGAAGAGGAAGATGAATCGTATTATAGATATGGCATAAAAAGCTTGAGAATCAATGAACCAAATTCATTGAGTTTAAGGGAAATTATATTGAATACAAAAATTAATTTGCTTTAAAATAATTATATTAATAGTTGTCTTATGTATGATACAATCCACGAAGCGTCGAAAAAGGTGCGGGGAGCGTTGACGCGAAGTTCGGTCGCTCCCGTACCCCCCCCCCCCCTCTCACCTCCACGTAGGGACATAATGTGTAATATACAATGGTTAGTGGCTAACTGGGGAGGTAGGCACAATGGATGCGCGTGATTAGGACGTAGTACGCATCGTCGTGGGCGTATCCGCCGATATTTTTGAAATTTTCTTATCAAATACTGCGGTCAGGTGTCTTCGATAATTATTCATCAATCGAGATAGTTTGGTCGATAGAGATTATTTAAAGCGGTTATGTGTGTGTATCAGTGTAAAATTATCTTTTGGAGGATGACAATGCAAATGAGGAAGGGGAAAAGATATCGATTTGCGGTTAATGCGTATCAGTAGTTGTGCGTTTGCATATTGTTTTGATGTAGCCGATTTCCCCGACAATATATCATCATTGAAGCATATATAATGGAGCGTGTTCTTTTTCGACAGTCAGTTAATAAGTAGTGATGGATACGTATAAATTTATATAGAGTAATAAGAAAAATAACGTATAGCAGCAGTATTGAGTTATTATCGGAATAGAGCAGCAGCAGCAGCAGCAAGAGAGAGCGCAGCAAGAGAAAGCACAGCAGAAGAGAGCGCAGCAAGAGAGAGAAAGAGAGAGAGAGAGAGAGAGAGCAGCAGGAGTAATATGAAAAAGAAGTTGAGGATGAGGAGCGGCGGCTTTGATTGGGGGAGAAACGACGGTTTCTATTCCTATGGACTTATTGCGAGAATTGTGGTCGTCGGATTTTACACCTCATCGTAATTTTAGACTGATGATATCAGCGGTATCAAATAGGCAGAGGAAGGAGTTGAAGAGGAAAAATTATGAGCCGTGTAATAAAGAGGCCGATTTCGAAAGATATAGTTGCTCGTTCAGGACATGTGGGCATTTAACGGGCTGATTTGTATCACCTTTTTAATTGACATGGTGGTTAAGTGTTATACGACGGTATATACCGCGTAAGGAGTATCTGGCTTATTTCGTCAATGGAACAAGGAAACATTTCGCGATTGGATTTGTCATTATCAACATTACATTTTACGGCTGATGGATTTTGCTCTTATTAAGGATGAGGATGTCGATGTTTGTGATGTCAATGCTGCGTTGCGTAAAAGGTTGTTGGGAAAGAATGAGGAATAGGAGGAAGAAAAGGAAGGTAGCTTCGATGCGTTGTTCAAAGAGAAAAATTTCAAGCTAAATTCCGATAGTGTTATTCAATACATAACCAAGATAGACGAGAGACAAGCAATAATAGTCAAATCTCCGGGAGAAAGGGAGGAGCAATTGACATGCTTGAAGGTATACAATACGAAGGATATAGTGAAGCAGGAACTGCTCGAATTTGGTGGAAGTATGTTAAGGTGAGGACACAATTTTTCTGCCCTGTCAACTGGAGGACGGAAGAGGAAATTATTGCGACGATTGCTAAATGCAATTGCAGGCGGCAAACGAATTAAAAATAATATGCGAAGTCGTTTGTGAAAACAAAAGTGTATTCAGTGAATAAGAAAATGTATGACAATTATTTTTTATTCGGTTTGATTTGACAATAAAAGAATTAATAATTATTATATTTTTTCAGTGGCTGTGTTGCGACTGCAAGATAGAAGAGTAGGAAAAGGAAGAAGAGGAAGAAGGGAAAAAGGAAAAGGAGGATAATGCATACATAGCATGGACGAAAATCTGGATATACTAGGGTGAATCAAATATAAACCGGAATTATTTTTATACCCGCATTGAGGGGAACGGAGAGAGACCAGGCTTCAGAGCGTTATAGGTGGGAGATGCCTAAAGGAGATCCCCTCCTACGCGACCTCTCATTAGCGCTCCGTTAATCAGTATCATAATGTCAGAGCGGAAGGTGCCCACGTCCGTTGCACAACGAATTATTATTAAATTTCTCATTGCAGAAGGCATAAAATCGTAGGACATATTGAGAAGGCTTGAAGCACAGTTTGGGGACAATAGGCTTAAAAAGACTCAAGTGTATGAGTGGCACAAACAATTTTTAGAAAGACGAGAAACTGTTGAAAATTAGGGGCACTGACGTCGCCCGAGGACCAGCATGATAGAAGAGAATATTCGTCTAGTTGACAACCTTATCGAGGATGACCGTCGACTAACGGTCGCTGAAATTGCTTCTGAGGTTGGAATAAGCTTCGGCAGTGTTCAGGCAATCATTACTGACGACCTTGGGTTTTGAAAAATGTCCAACAGATGGGTCCCTCGTCTTCTCACCGAAAATCAGAAACGGCACCGTTTGGAGGTGTGCAAACGACTATTAATACGCTATCAGGCCGAAGGGGAAGCTTTAAGCACCGAATTTTAACTTGCGACGAAACTTGGGTACACAACTACACCCCGGAATCCAAAAAAGCCAGTATGGAATGGCGAAAGAAAAGTAAATCTGCACCCGTCAAAGCCAAAACTCGGTTCTCAGCTGGAAAAGTTCTCGTATCTGTATTTTTTTACTTTAAAGGTATTTTGCACGTCGATTTTCTTCACGAACATCGTCCTGTGAACGCCGCATACTACTGTCAACTTCTGGACAAATCAAAACGCGAGTATCGAAAAAGACGCGGATTTCCAATCCGAGACGTTATCCTGCTTTACGGCAATGCCCGACCCCATATAGTTGCCTTAACTCGTCAAAAAATCGAAGAACTGGTCTGGATTACACTGGAACACCCTCCCTACAGTCCGAACTTATCGCCCTGTTATTATCATTTGTTTGGACCACAACAAAGAAGCACTTGAAGGACAAAGATTTGACAACGATGCTTCTGTCGAATCCTTCTTGAGCGATTGGCTGCTATCACAGCCGCCTTCATTTTATGATAGCGGAACTAAAAAACTGGTTACTCGTTGGGAAAAATGTGTTTCGAAGTCCGGAGATTATATAGAAAAATAGTTATGTATGTTAGTTTTTTATGATGCTTCAATTAAACAAAAAAAAATAATTCCGATATATATTTGATTCATCCTCGTATGAAGCTGGTGATGACGCGTATAAAGAGATTTTTTAAGAATGAAGAAAAAAAGACGATGCGGATAAAAATAACATTTGTTAAAACACTATGATTTTATATTTATAAAGCACTATCATATTCATATGTAAAATTTGCAAAAAATGGGAAGATATAGAGTTTAAGATAGATGATACTATTTTTAATTTTTATTTTATTACTTCCATTTTATTTATTTTGAGTTTGGGATATATGATGCAGTGCGTATTAAAAAAAATTGTTATATATTCGCGTAAAAAAACAAATGTGTCTTCGCAATGTTAATGTTTTCTATCTCTCCATAGTGATTTAGGTAAAGAATTTGTCAATTTCGCTACATGCGAATTTTTTATTCTTATTATCTTAATTGCTCACATCATATGCATGCACGTTATTTGATGTTATTAGGTAGTAAACTTATTTCTTGCTGCTCGCTACTAGAAGGCGCCGGCTCCAACGTTGGAGAGTGAAGTCGCATGTCTCGTGTAGTTTAAATAATGCTGAAAGCGATTCAGTTCTCATAGGATAGATTTTTCGACGCCAAAGAGACTTTCTAATCGATTGAAAATAAACCGCTGTGACGACGCATTAGCGCCGTCACCCTCCCCGCGGCCTGACCGACCATCTGTCGGGTCGCTCACCGGCGCTTTGCGCCATCCAAGTCGACACGATACGCAAGTGACGCGCTTCCGCCGACAGCGTGATCGCGTGTGTGTCAGTAAACACAAACCGAGAGCCTCCGTCGTATATATTGCGACCGGCGGAAGCATCGAGGCCTGATTCCACCGGAGTCAGCCAGAGCGACACGTTCGCAGGCTGCTCCGGATCCCGTCCTCCATTGCCGAGGAACCGAGGCGGTGTGTTCGCCGCCCCAGCCGCGTGTTCGCGGCCGCACTCGCATCCTGACTTGTCGAGGAACCGAGACGGTGTGTTCGCCGTCCCAGCTGCGCGTCCGCAGCCACATTCGTCATCCTTTCCCGAGACGGCATACCGTCTCCACCGAGAGTTCCCGGTTCCCCGCCGGCCTGCGACCGAAGGACCTGCGGCCTGATAAGTCCGAGGTGGCGCCTTCGCCGTCTCCACCGAGTATTCTCGGTCACGTCATAGCCACACGATCTCGGCCCGACGTGCCGCCGTATAGGAAGGGATACCGGGTCCCTCGCGTTACCGTAACCGAGTTGCATGCGAGCAACCACGCGAGCGAATTCTAGCATGTAAGATCTGGGGGGAGGAGCAAGCCGCTATAGGAAGGTCAGCGGGAAAGGGGGTGACGCCTTCGCCGTCTCCGCCGTGTGTTCTTAGCCCGACTCTCCTAGCGAAGCCGACGTTACGTAGACGGCACCGATCATTCGTTTTATCGCGCCACGCGTCTCCGCGTGCTACCGGTATAGCAATCCCCAAGGAAGATTCGCGACACTGCAGGAGTGATATCCACTCCTGAGTACCGCACCGTTCCGACCCCGTGGGGCCTCAGGGTTGAGAGAGTGCCTCCGCTCCTCGGGCCACCTGCGTGTGGCCACCGATTGCACTCTCGGCGACAATTAAATGCATCGTGGAAGCATTGCGGAGATCAAATACGTCTAGCAGCAGCAGTACGCGTCCCAAACACCGCGCCCGCTCCCCGCGACTCGTCCGATTTCCACTCGCGACAAGTATACACAACGCGACGTGACTCACCGCACCGCGTCCGTCCGACCGCGCAACCGTCTCACTACGAAACGCGAGCAATCAGCTATTCCGCAAAAACACACACGCACCTGTCAATAAACACAACACACCGACAACCGTTTAAAATTCCGACTACATCTGTTCATCCGTTGAAATACCGACCGACGAGAAAATATATTGTTATTACGAAGTCAAAACTCTCTTCTCTTCCCAAACCGAACCTGAACATCCGGCGAGCCATCCAAGAGCCGCAGCCAATACTCTCTCCCCGATACACAAGGACGTTCCCGCCGCGAGTAAGATCTGGGAGCGAGGAACGTCGCACCGCTATAACCTGTTTTTCCGACATGTCCTTCTTCGCTACTACGACCTCAAGAAAACCCCAGCTGAATCGCATCGCTTATTCTCCGAAGTATATGGTATTGAAACCCCATCGAAAAGAACCTGTAGAGTTTGATTTGTACGTTTGATTTGATCATTTTCGAAACAGTGATTTTGACGTGAGAGACAAAGAACTTCCTGGACAGACGAAAAAATTTGATAATGTCGAGTTGTAAGAATTGCTTGATAAGGATCCAGCTCAAACACTTCTAGAGTTGTCGAAAACGTTAAATGTTATTCCAATGGCTGTCTCAAAACGCTTGCGTGTCATAAAAAAGTTTATAAGGAAAGAATATGGCTACTGTATCAGTTGTCAGCAAATGCCATTTTAAATCATTAGTCTATCGCGACATCTTTGCTTGCCAGGCAAAAAAAAGAGTTTTTTTTATAGCGTAACGTGACTGGCGATAAAAAATGTATTTATTTTGATAATCCAAAGAGTAGGAAATCATAGATGGACTCCGGCCAACCACACATTTCAACGCCGAAATGGAATATTCATGGGCATAAGATTTTGATCTGCATTTGGTGGGACCAGTACGGTGTGCTATATAAGTTCTTGCGTCCAAATGATACTGTTAAAGCTTATTGCTATTAACAGCAATTATGCCGATTGATTGACGAGTTGATAAAAAAAAACATCCGTAGCCAATAATCGACGTAAAGTCACTTTTTCCATGATATCGCTCGACTGCATGTTATGAAAAGCATGAAGCAGACACTTCGACAGCTTGAATGCGAAGTCCTCTCGCATCCGCGTCATCAGATATGGGACCTTCGTATTACCATCTCTTCCAGTCAATGCAACATGCACTTACGGATACACACTTCTCCAGTTACGAAGAAGTCCAAAAATGTGTGAATGAATGGATCATTTTGAAAAACATCGCGTTCTATCATTGTGGGTCTGCCCTGCCTTGCCGAAAGGATAGGAAAAAATAATAAAAAATGCAGAAAATTACTTTAATTAAAGTATTCATTCATTTTCCCTTCGAAACAAATCAATTTTTGAGACGAAAAAACGGCAGGAATTAAGTTTACCACCTAATATTTAAGAAATTTTTATGGATGAAAAAAAATTATGTGTTTTGTTGTAGTTGGATTGTAGTTTAAAAGAAATTGCATCTAAGGAAAGGTGCATTGATATATGCGTAGTGCACGATACAGATTATATGAGTAGAATGTATCGTGTAGCAAAAAAAAATTTCTTTTGTGATTGTTTCGGAATGGTGGGAATAATTAATATCGTGACGTCATATTGTTTGTTGAGATGCGTGAATTTGTGTGTGACAAGAGATATGATGGGTGTTTCTGTTTCTTTTATTCAGCGATTGATTTTCTGATTCGGATTTATCCGAATCACCCGTGCAAAAACCGACGGTCAAAACGCGAGACGCGAGAGCGACTGCTCAACATGGTACTACCACAAAATGGCAAAGACACGAATGGGCGCCAGGTGTGGACTTGCTGCTCCTACAAAGAGAGTGGTGATCTGCGAAGCCTCCACGGACGTCGGATCCGATGCGTCTCTCCTCGCGTTCGATGTTCGTCCCGAACGGGACCAGTAGCTGGGTTATATATAATCGGAGGCGGGGCAGTTCGCCTGGTCACGCTAAGATTGGGAACGCAATCACAAGAAAGGAGGTTCAGTCAAATCAGTGGTTTGCCTTTATTAATCCAGGCCATTTGCAATAACAAAATGCGCTATACGGTAGCATCTCACATAACAATATTTGGACTTTCACGATAATAACCTGCGTTGGACTCACGGTGTCCGCCGGTAAGGTGGCCAGCTGTTCGAACGGCGGCCGAGCCAAGGCGAAAGGAACAGTACGAGACGGTACGCACGCGGGATAGGTCCCGCGGCGCGACCCCAATACCACCACCGACGGATGTTATTTTGATTGTCGATATCGCCACTTTCCCCAAAGTCCGGCGGAAAGGCTGCACTGCGGTCGACAAAACGGACAGTCCCCGTGATAAATTTTAACAAGATGCGAATGAGTGGTCTTACAATAAATTGATGCTCTTAACGATTGGCTTCCTGGTGCTGCTCAAATAAGATTTCGTCCTCTCTGGCTGGCACTTCCTCCATTGCTCTCTCTATCTCGCTCGCTGTCTCTCTCGCTCGCTATTCCTCTCGCTCGCTCTTGTGTACCACAAAAACAACCTAATATTCTGCACGAAAATCAAAATGAAAGCTCTCGATAGGCGGCGGACCCACAGGTATTAAGCAGATCCCCTTTCTTCTTTGTTCTCCAAGTTCGTTTATTTATCCGGCTTATTTTTCCGGTCGCTCCCTGTTTACCGACGGCGGCCGATCGACTTCCTCGGTTTGCCGTCTCGCCTTCTGCCCCGGTAGCTCGGCTCCACATCAGAACTTCCGCTTGTTGTTCGAGCTGTTCTTGGACGCGTCCTCGGCTCGCCGGTTCTACCGCTGAAAACGGCGAAATACAACAGTTTAGACGGAGTCGATAGCAAGGTTTCGACAGCAAGAAAATAAATAGAGAGGGTCACCTGGTGTCGGTCCGCATTTTCGGGCTGCCATCACTCCTCTACCCGGCCGGTGGGACTTGCTTGTTCCGCGTCCACTTTCTTCTTCTCGTCGCCATATGAAGCGCGGGTGGTACATTTCCTCGAGACACGGTACTCACCTCTTAGGGACACGCGCACCAAAGGTACGCGGTCATCGCTACACGGTATAAAAAAAAGTCCTCCGCACCAATTTACACACTTGCGTGGAGAGCACCCTCTCGCGATAGGACCACCTAGGAGGCATTCGCCTCTTACGATGGGCACTTAACAATAATAAACCGCACGTCAATTCATATAAAATATTTCTTACAATCGTTGATACATATTTCCCTCTCAATCATAATTACCATGTCAGCTACTTTGTTTTTAAAATTATCAGTCTATTTATTATATTAGGTGTTTTAATTATTAGGTGTACAAACAAATAATCTAAATATTTTAACTAAATATGAGATTAATTTTAAGACAAATCTTTCATTCAAAGTATTCGCCGTTGATTTCTATAACTTTAAGCTATCTTTCAGGCAGCTGATAAATTCTATCTATATCTCTAAAAAAATGCTGTGTTTTGGAGACGATAAATTCATCAAGCCATTTTCGGATCACATCCATTGATTGGAAGTGAATATCGGTCAAAGCGTGCTGCAAGAAACGGAACAAGTGATAATCAAAAGGAGCAATGGCTAGTGAATATGACGGGTGCTACAAGACCTTCCAGCCAAGATTCATTATGGTGGCTTTTGTCTTGGAAACAATGTGTGGCCTGGCATTATCATGCATCAATTTTATCGGACGTTCTACTTTGACAGTATACGGGCATTTCTGTTCCAATTATTGACTGAAACAAATTAATTGGCGTTGGTACCAGTCCGCACTATAACTGTTTTATCCGGTTCCATCAGTTCATAATAAAATACACCCTTGATATCCCAACAAATTTAGAGCAAAACTTTCCGAAGCAATTGGACTTTGCGACCGATGTTCATGGTTCGCCAGGATTAACCAATGAATTTCTGCGATTCAGATTATCATAAAGTATACATTTATTATCATCTGTAACGATTTTCCGCGAGAAAGGTTTTCGACGCTGCTTATTGAGAAGAGAAGGACATGCTGCCACCCGTTCATTTTTGTTGGCTCCAGTGAGTATGGGCGGAACACATTTTCCTTCTTCTTGGAAATTTCCCATCTCATGTAGACGTTTGGAAACGTTTTGCTGCATTACTCCAAATTGCTCTGCAAGCTCCTTTTGCGTTTGTACCAAATATTCAACGAACAGTTGTTCTAAATTATCGTTGTCAAATTTTCGACGGTCGCCAGGATGTTGTTTGTTGATCAGACTGAAATAATCGCTTGTAAATACGAGGGTAGATCAAATAAAAACATGACTTTTTAAATTACGCGCCCGTCGGCGGCGTGAGGGGTCTGCAACGTTTTGGACAGTGAAGGGGGTCATGTGGAAGCCAGTAATAACGTTGGGGCGCCACGTGCTTCTTCCTCTCAACAGCAATCACGATAAGCGAGAAAGAGGTACACCCCGCAGTTGCACAACGTTTTATTATTAAGTTTCTTGTCAACGAAATTGTAACTACTGCTGAAATTCGGCGCCGTTTACTCACACAGTTTAGGGAAAGAACTATTTTATGTGCTCGCGTAAAGCAGTGATGAAACGAATTTAAAAAAGGACAGGAGCGTGTTGAAAACATTGCCCACCCGCGCCGTCCTCGCACAAGCATTACGGCGCAGAACACCAAGGTTGTTTAAGAACTCATCGAAGGCGATCGGCACTTAATTCTACTTGAAATTTCTGAGGAACTTCAGTTCGAGCTGCCTATCGGTCAAAAAGGAGCGACATTCCGATCAAAAGTGTGTTGCTTCTCTATGACATGACCAGACCTCACATTGCAGCAGTAACACAACAAAAATTGGCCGATATGAACTCGGCTATCCTAGAACATCCACCCTACAGCCCAGACCTGTCACCAGGCGACTTCCATATGTTTGGGCCACTTAGGGAAGCCCTTGGTGGACACCGCTTCACAACGAACGAGGAGACGCTGCAGCTCGTGTGCAATTGATTTCATGTCCGCGAACTCTTTATGATACCGGGATTAAAAAATTATCAGACCTTTGGAGGAAATGTTTAGGTAAGATGGGGCACTATGTAGAAAAATAAGAAAAATATAAATTAGAATTAATTTTGAAAAATATATGTTTTTTTTTAAAAGGCTCATTCATATTTGATCCACCCTCGTAGGTTAAACCAAAATGCGTACACATTATTCGATATAACACCTCTGCCTAGATAGGTACAATCAATTCGCATGTTTTTGCAGCACTTTTTCTATGTTGGAATTCAAACAGAATACAGTGCCGGATACGTAGGTAGCTATTTATATTTCTGGCCTTCTTTTTTTTTTTTATTGCACATAAAGGGTGTACAAAAAGGTGTACAAGGTCTAGGAACTTAGCCTATCCGACCATAAGCGCTATAATATCACAGTTTGTTTACGACGGTTACATAATATTGACGTCGGAGAATAAACAAAATTTTTACAATCTTATATCAAGACCTCCCTCGCAAAGGGTGTACAAAAAGGTGTACAAGGTTTAGGAGCTTAGCCTATCCGACCATGAGCACAATAGTATCACAGTTAGTTTACATTAGCGTGGGTTACATAGTTTTGGCGTCAATGAATAAACAAAATATTTGATTACATAGCTTTGACATCAATGAATAAACAGAATTTTTATAATCTTATAGATAAATTGGTTGGGTGAATAACTGAGGATGGTTGTATACGCAAAAGGGGGAAGTTGTGTAGTAAGCGGTGAGACGGGAGAAAAAATAAAGAGAAAAGAGAGTATAATTACGCCTCCGCTGTCGTAAGCTTTAACGCATGTGTTTGTCGAGATTAAATCGCACGCAGACTTATGTGTCTAGGTTGCAAATGTAGGTGGAGTGGATGCGGCAAAGTGGAGGTAGTTTTTGGTCTTAAGATATTACGGACTTAGACCCAGTGAAGCGCCTGCAATTGAACACACAGGAAGGGTTATATGAATATATTTATTCCATTTATGAACTGGCCTAGTAGAGTGTAGCTTTTCAGATCTTTGGTCGCTAGAAGAGATTGGACCGGCCAAGGCAGGGTACGAAAGGTGGTCATTCCGCTTCGCAACAAGATATCCCTCTGAGCTTCGAAGCGAGGGCATTGCCAAATTACGTGATCCGCGGACTCGAGTGTATTGCAGTGAGGACACTCGGGGGAGTCCACGATTCTAAACCTAAAAAGACTCTCATTCAAAGAGGTATGCTCCAATCTAAGCCTGCAAATCGAAACCACCGGCTTTCGATTGAGCTTACATTCCTCAAACCAGGGTTTGCGTCCGGGGAAGTGATAGTACCGGGTGAACAGGCTTCCTTTGTTAAGAGAGTTTTCTTTTAACCAATTCTCGAAATCATCATATAGCCTTTTTTTCCAATGACCCTTAAGATCGCAAGGTTGATATCTAAATAGGGTGTTTATTCCCCGGGTGGACGCCTCCTTAGCTTTCCTGTTGGCTAATTCGTTACCGAAAATGCCTATGTGAGCTGGCACTCATATGAGAGAAATATCGAAACCCCAGGATTCCAATTCCTTGATGTCATCTTTTATGTTGCTGACGTGGGGGTTGACTTTCCCTGCAATGTCAATTGTGTTTAGAGCTGAGAGTATCGATTTAGAGTCGGAGAAGATTCTTATTTTTCTGAAGTTGGAGTAACGAGCTGCGTATAGGGCCTCTCTGATACCCAGAGCCTCCACTGAAAAGATCGGGAGGAAGGCTGATGCTCTAAAGAGGCCAGAGTATTCTTCGTTCACGGATGAAAAGGCAAGACCAGCAAAGGGATTGTCCGGGGATTTGGAACCGTCAGTGAATAAGTGTAGATATTCGTTTTCAAGATTACAGAAAAGCTCGTCCATGCATGCGTTCGGGTCACGTGAATCTCTCAGATAATAACCTGAGGTTAAGTCGACCTTGGGTAAGAAGGTAAAGGATTGGAAAGGGAGGGAGCCACTATGGGGTCGGTCCTCGGAGTAGAGGTTTGCAGAGAAGTGAGTAGTGTCATGGTAACACAAAAGTAACTTGGGAAGTGTGGAAAAAGTCGAGCGAAGGGCGGAGTTCTTGAGGAGGTCTGTGAAGTCATCCAGGTGTAGGTTTAAAGGGTGACCATCTAGGGCTAAAGTTTTGGTAAGAAACATTCTACATAGGTAATCGAACCTAAGGTCGAGGGTAGGTTCCTTGGATTCGGCCAAGATCACATTAATTGGAGTGGACGTCCTGTATCCCAGCGCCAAACGTAGAGCCTTGTATTGAATTCTGTTGAGTTTTTGATAGGTTTCGGAGCTGAGGTTGTGGAGAAGGAAACCTCCGTATTCGAGTCTGGAACGAATGAGAGCCCTATAAATTCCGAGCAGAATCGATGGGTCTGCACCCCACCAGGTATGTCTAAGGCAATTTAAAATTTTGAGGGGATTTTGACAGGTATTCCAGATATGATTTACATGTTTGTTCCACTTGAGGTCGGAAGAGAGGATCATGCCTAGGAATTTTACGGAATGGTGTCTCGGGATTCTGTCTTCGTTAAGGTTAAGGTGAAGATGACTAATATTGAGGTGGCTAGATGATTTTTTGAAGATGCAAAATTTCGATTTACTGGGGGAAAGACTGAGGCCTAAATCGTGAAGTATTCTACTAATTTTATTTAATGAGGTCTCCAAAGATTCAATGGCTTTGGGGATGGAGTAGAGATCGGAAAAGATGGCGATGTCGTCGGCGTATTGAATTATGTTACATTGAGGTGGGAGGGCATCTTCCAACTCAGAAGTATAGATGGTGTACAGAATAGGACTAAGGACACTGCCTTGAGGAAGGCCTTTGAATGTCCAGAGGATTTCATCTATATTGCCAAATTTGCAGTGAACTTCTCTTTCGGCGATGATGTTGTAAATAAAAGACAGGGTACAAAGTGGGATGCCGAGTGCTTTAAGTTTTTTAAGTAGAACATCCCAGAGGACATTGTCGAAGGCAGATTTGACGTCCAGGAAGGCAACAGCAGTAGAGGAGCCCTTGGCAAAGGATTTTAGGATGTTGGTATACAAGATGGATAAATTATCTATGCAGGATCTGTTTCTGCCGAAGCCGAATTGGGATTTGTGGAATTTCGTATGGTATTCGAGCCACCAGTTGAGACGGTTGTAAATCATTTTCTCCATTATTTTAGCGAGGCAGAGGGCTAGAGAGATAGGACAAAATTTATCAGGGTCTGCTTTAGGAATGAAAAACATGATGTATTTTTTCCAATCCGTGATCGACGTTCCAGAAGAGAAGATATCGTTGTAAATGTTCAAAGGATATTCTAGGCCATCGGGTAGTAAAGCGCTGATGATCTTGTAGTCAATAGAATCGAAGCCTGGGCTGGATTTGATTTCGAGGTTTTTAATGACGTAGGTCAGTTCTAAGAGGGTGAATGGGAGGTCGAGGAAAGGATCCCAAGCGTGGTCCTCAAAAGAAGGAGGTTGAACCTATGTCCAGAGGGGGCAGATCTCAGAAATCATGTTTTTAACGATGGACTCCTTAGCGGGACTATATAGAGAACTCTGTTTTCTGTGGTGGTATCTATTCTTGAATCTTTTAACCGTATTCCATATAAAGTTCGGATTAGAGTCCTTGTTGAGTTTTTCGCAGAACTGTTTGAAGCTGTCAATCTTTTTGTTTTTTAAACCTACTCTACATCTGGATTCCGCAATTCTGAAGTTGATGTAATCTGCACGAGTTTTGGTAAATTTGTATTTTAATAAAGCGGCTTTCCTTAATCTGATGAGTTTTTCGCAGTCCTTGTTCCACCAAGGAGATGGAGGAAGGAGCTTCGGTTTGTAAAGGATTGTGGATTTTGATCTAAGAGAGTTCTTGATGCTTCCAGTCGAGATAGTTATTGAGTCCTTGATGAGTTCTAGAAAGGCCAGGTAACGGGTGT
>NW_014555017.1:32051-38968 GCF_001313825.1 Dinoponera quadriceps | reverse complement strand
GAAAACAGGGTAGGAAAACGTCCGCATGTAAAGAGAATCCGACATTTCATACGCACCAACCTAATAAGATTAAGTAAAAAGTAATCCGTATAACTTAATATAATACAATCGGATTTAACGTGACAAGAATGTTTAACGTATCGGTATGGCGAGAAAAACATAATTATATAAGACAAGGAAGATAATAATTACGCATTGAATGTGTGCGTTTTAAAGAGTGAAGTGGAATGGAGATTGGATTGAAATTATTAAAAGTCATGTTTAAATATGGAATAGAGGTTTACGATTTAGGTGAATCGATTGTGACGAATAGTACATAGGTTCGTTGATCGTGGTGTACAAGATTTCTGGGATCCCGAAATACCGAGAGAAATAGTTCACTTAATAGACCCCGACTTGGACAGCGCGTTACTCAGCAGAAGAAATAGAAGAAAAATTGACTCTGGAGAGATCCCGATTTGGACAGCGAGTTTTTCAGCAGCAGAAGGCGAAGTGGAAGTGACTGACTGACTGTGGAGTCGCCAGAGAGTAAGGTTTTATATGGAAGATTTTGGGGAGTGGCAGATGACGATCGCCAATGAGAGGAGTTTTTGTGTAAAATGATATGGAGAATTGGAAAACAGATACCCTGGAAAATTCCTAATATTATCAGGATATCATAAACAATCCCAAGCACCTAATCCCCTCAAAGAGTCAAAGTCCGACTGACCATATATTAGGTTGGGGAAAAAGAAACCCATTATTTTTTCGGTAGATGGCTGTAGTGATCGATATCTCGTAAAGTATCGATCAAACAATTTTAAATTTATGCTCCTTGGGAAGGTGACCTTTTGCACTAAAAAAATTTTGTTGTTGTTTTTTGTTTGGTCCATTCAGTTGTAAGTTACAGGGTGTTAAAAATGGAAGTGAACAAAGAGAAAATTCAGTACATTTTACAGTTTTTCTTTGATAAAGGCGAAAATGCAAGCCAGGCGGCTGTAATTGTGAATGGTGTTTATGGTGCCGATACTGTAACAGCCAGTTACGTGCAATTTTGGTTTCGCCGATTCCGCTCAGGTATTTTTGATGTTAAAGATGCACCTCGCACAGATAGGCCCGTCGTCGAAAATGTCGATAAAATCACAGAAATAATCGAAGTTGACTGGCATGTTAGCAGTCGTAGCATCGCCCAGGAGCTAAAGATCGACCATAAAACAGTTTTATACCATTTGCACAAAGCTGGATTCAAAAAGAAGCTCGATGTTTGGGTGCCACACCAATTAACACAAAGAAACATAATGGATCGAATTTCCATCTGCGAAGCCTTGACCAAACGGAATGAAATCGACCCATTTCTTAAACGGATAGTGACTGGGGATGAGAAGTGGTTCACATATGACAACATTGTGCGAAAACGATCGTGGTTAAAGCGCGGTAAAGCAGCTCAAACGGTGGTCAAACCAGAACTAACGGCCAGGAAGGTTCTGCTGTGCATTGGGTGGGACTGGAAAAGAATAATTTATTATGAGTTGCTTCCATATGGCCAAACACTAAATTCGGATCTCTGCTGTCAACAACTGGACCGTTTGAAGCTAGCGATTGAACAGCAACGGCCAGAATTGGCCAATAGGAGAGGTGTTGTGTTCCGTCAGGACAACGCCAGGCCACACATGTCTGTAGTGACTCGCCAGAAACTCCGGGAGCTTGATTGGGAAGTTTTGATGCATCCACCATATAGTTCGGCACCAAGCGATTACCATGTTTTTCTTGCATTGCAAATGCAAGAACTTCCTTAGTAATAAGAAATTGGCATCAAGAGAAGATTGTGAAAATCGATTACTAGAGTTTTTCGCCAATAGGTACCAAGACTTCTATGAGAGAGACATTATGAAGCTACCTTTAAATGGCAACAAATTATAAAACAAAACGGTGCATATTTGACCCAAATCGGACAATCCGAAACATGTTAAATAAAGTCATGAAATTCACGTAAAAATAATAGATTTCTTTTTCCCCAATCTAATATATATAGATAATATATAGATAATGGCGTTACAAACTCATTACTGAAAGAAATAGAAACAAATATTACAATTTAGAGATAGCACCCAATATTCTACACTCAACGTGTATATATTTAATGTACTTTTACAAGATTTTTAAAAACTTGATATTTTAGATTTCTGTTACGTGGAAAAGTGCTTGAGATAATTTCTACATTAGTGATGTATCTCTCACAATTAACATAAGAAAATATATGGAAACATGTGAAAATTAACATAACTATGACTGTGACGGTAACAAATAAAAGACTGTTATGTAAGAAATTCTGAGACTGAATATCTGAGTTTTGGATTATAAGATCTAAAATAGAATATGTAAACGCATGCGACGAAAGAACAATAATAACGAAATAACGAATAAGTTTGATGAGTAAACTGGTAATACATATGTAAAAGTAATGTCCAAGTCCGCAAGGGAGTCGGGTATTTATAAGGGAAAATTTTGGAAGTTACAGATGATGAATACTAATGAAATCAATTTTCTTGGGAAGAAATGTAAGAGGTTGGGAGGAAGTTTTCTAATGGTTTCTTAAGAAGTAGTTGTATAAGATAGTAACTACCCTTGTAAGAAACAGAAATTAACCACACTTACGATTAAGGAAAGAGATCTAAGTTTTATAGAAACGTGTCCATTTTCATGAGGAAAAGTGGAGGAGGTTATAAGGAAAAGTGGGTGAAAGTTGGACGTTGTCCTTCGAATGCTGGCAAATCTTAAGAGAACATGCAAAACATGAAAGTGAAAAGCGATAGCTACGTTTTCGTGTTTTTTTGAATGACAGAGGAGAAAAATATGACGTGATTTAGGTTTGGGTGTAAGGAAGTGAAGATAATTTGCGTCAGTGTATGATTGGAAGATAGGACGTTGTACAATTTGTTTTCCTAGGATCTTATGATTTTTCCGATTCTACGGCCCTATGATAGCTACTCGCGGAATTTTCCTTTTTAATATTCACAAACAGACGTTTTGGGAAACAATAGACGTATTTGGAGGTGTGTAATCGAAATCCCGTCTGAAAATATAGAATTTACGTTTTATGACGAACCAACGTTTTTCAATATTCGGTCGGTTTCTTTGGGTGAAATTTCGATTTTTAATATAGGGCGCCGCTAGGCTAAATACGTATGTATTGCAGTAATAAGAGAACGAAGAAATAATAAAAAGAAAAAATTTATTATCTTTGTAATATGCAGAACGTGACAGGCGAACGCAGGAAAAATTTAATTGATTAAAGGTGACATTTTCTAAAGTATAAGAAGTAGGGATGAACCAGTATCACTTGAAAAAAATGTTCATGGGTGAAAGCGATACGTTATAAATATATAAAATTTTCTTAATAACTAGTAAAGTGAGTGGAAAGAGGACCTGTCTTTTAAGGATTTTGATTAGTAGAATTCGTAAGTAGAAGAGGGTTGTTAGTGTGTTTTGATCTTCTTTGGTAGAGAGTTTAGTACAATGATTTGGAAATGAAAGTGATTAAAGTTCAAGGAAAAAGCGGTGAAAATGGTGTATGTTGGCTTTTGGCACAGAGGATGGAATATTGTAAAATTCCCTTTTCTCTAACATCATGATCTTTTATGATGTTTGTATTGCACGACAGTCAATGTTTGACAGACGACATATTACCTTACTGAATATAGAAGTATTATTTAATCTAATATTGATGTTTCATTATCTTTTATCGCGCGCGGGAGTTCTATTGATTATTTGATTCGATTATTTATTAGTTTCCTATGATTACTTATACGCTATTTAGTTGTGTTGATATACACAATTAAATGATGTATCTTATGTATGATGTCTCTTATGATTAATATATCTATATATCTTATGATTGATGTAGCTTAATCCTGGAGAGGTTCCCATAGATAATCACTAATAGCGATGTATCTCTTTGAATTAACTATTCACGATTTCTAAATTGTGATCTTTCCAAAAGGACAGCGGACACGTTTGACGAAGCGTTGTCAAAATTTGAAGAATCGGTTTCAGGCATCCTTGAGTAAATATGACTGAACAAGGTTTCGGTTTCCTGTCAGCTACGTTGAACTCTATTGTTTCTTTATTTCTTTTCAATTTTATCACGGATCGCCCTTTGAACAAATACGTTTGCTTCTTATCGAGAGAGCGATGTTTTAAAATGAAAGAATAAGAAATAAAAGAACTCCAAACGACCTTGCAAATACGCGATAAATAGCACATCTAGAACATTTATAAATGTCATTAAAATATATTATAAACATGTTATAAACATAACTGTTAGGTAAGATATTACGCTATAACAGTGTAATAGTACATTTTGGGAATACTAATAATCCGAACTATATTTTGTAACATGATCGAAATATATCAAAACTATATTTTGTAACAATCACGGATATACTCTAAATCAAATCCATTTATTTTCATAAATTGGTATATATGTCCTTCACATTCGGTGAAAAAATCATGGCGTTCTTTCAAACCGTTTGAGAGTGGCCGTTGATATCAGCGAAGATTTTTGTAAGCGGCGATTTTTACGATATTTAAAAATATGGAGCCAAAATTTGTTTGGAATTTTCTGTTGCAAACGAAATATCTTTTGCATTCAAAATGTTGCAAAAGTTTATTGTGGTGATGATTATGAACGAAAACAATTGTCGAAAACGAAAACGTTTGAGTGGTTTAAAAAGTTTCAAGAAGGCCGAGAATCTGTTGAAGACAACCTATGCTCTGTAAAACGTATCAACGTCAACGGATGACTCTCACGTTGAGAGTGAATGAAATGAAAGAATTGCTGCCCGAAAATCGTCGATTGACTCTTGCGAGAGATAGCAAATGAAGTTGGAATATTATTTGGATCGTGCCAGCACATTTTGTCCAATGCACTGGACATAAAACGGGTTGCACTGTGCTGGATTCCGAAAAACCTGAATTTTCTCCAAAAAGAGGATCGAGTGTTGGTGTCGTCTGAGATGATTTTTACGATATCCAGAGACACTACATATATAAAACGAATCATAATTGGTGACGAAACATGTGCTTACCAATACTAAACAAATTCTTTCTTCCATATTTATCGACATCATAAAAATCGCCATGCATAAAAATTTTCACTAACATCAACAACTGCTACTCTCAAACAGCTTGAAGGAACGCCATGATTTTTTCACCAAATGTGAAAGACATTTTTACCAACTTTAGAAAGCAAACTGATTTGATTTAATTTTCCCGCGATTTTTAATAAATAAAGTTTCGGTACTTTTTGATCGCATTAGTATATACAAATATTCGTAACAAATTTGTTCGTAAAACATTCATAAAATATTCCTGTGCTATTTGGGTTTTATAATTTCACCAGATCTCTCATTTGTATATTATAAACATAACTTGTAGTTGTTTTCATTCTTCTCAAATAACTGTTGATTATTATATCTTCTTTATTAATAAGTCATTTCACAATTTGACAAAAAATGTCTTTCTCTAATTAGGATTAGCATCAGGCTGTCCACTTGGACAGAAATGAACAGGACTATATCCCAGAACTTCTTCTTCTTCTTCCCCTTTGTGCCGCTAAGCGTCCGGGTATTTCATTTGTCTCTGAATAAATGCTTTTCGCTCCACGTGGGTTATTAGCCCTACGGAAGCTAGCATGGTGCGCACACAGATCGTATACATGCATATGGGACCTACAGTTTAACGCCGGTTCCGAACGGCAAAGTTGGAGAGAAGTTTTTTTTGCCAAGAGATTACTCTTTGGTGGTTTGCCGGGCCACCAAAGAGGAGCTACGAGCGTGTGAAAATTTTCTGGTTTATGCCGGGGAGCGAACCCGGGACCTCTAGCATAGTAGACTAGTTACCATTACAGCGCTATTTACCATACCACTCTCGCGCTCGTCCCAGAACTTACATTCTTTATATTTATAGTTGAATGGAAAGTTTATAAATAATTTATATTAAGATTTAATATTATGTACGTAAGGAGCTTCTGCAGTTTCAACAACTGTTTCATTTGCATTTTGCATTCTTGCTTTCATCCTTCACAAATATCTTTTGATTCTCTTGTGGTCTATTTTATTAAATAGGCTGACGATAACTGTTTTTATTATTTAGAATTACTTTTTTCTAGCCTTGCGCATCAGCACTTGCCGAGGCAGCATTTTTAATTTTTACAAATCGCTATGCTTATATGTCAGTACGATATTCCGTTCACAATAGACTGACCTGACCGCTACTGACTGTTTAATCTCGCTATAATAAATCAACTTTTTTCCTATGAATGATTCTAGGCGTCACAAAAATTAATGGTTCAAAATTCCTCATGAGGCACTAGCGTCTTTTTCTACTTAAAATTGATGAGTATGTATTCCTTCCCCTCCACTCGACTCTTTTCGTTTATTAGTAACTTTACGAGGTCTATTCAAAAAGTATCGCGAATTTTGAATTTTCGCGGGTTACGTATATTCGATTTTCTATTTTTTTGTGACGTTATGTTGGTACTCATGTCCCTCACTTATGCCGAAAAGTTCGGCCATTTTGAATATTCAGTTTATCTTTGACAGCTGTTTTGCTTGGACGTGTTTTGGCTCGTCTTCGATTTTCGCTTATTTCAAAAAATGGATCAAAGAATCTGTATCAAATTTTGTGTGAAAAACAAAATTAAGTGCGAGTACGCATTCCGAATGTTTACTGTGGCATATGGTGAAGCTACCTTGGACCGAAGCAACGTTTATCGGTTGTACAAAATGTTCTCAGAGGGCCGAGAAGATGTGAACGACGAAAAGCGTGCCAGACGCCCGGGCACGTCAACAATAGACGAAAACATTGATGAAGTGAAGAAAATAGTATTGGCCAATCGTCGAATCACCGTTAAAGAAGTTGCTGAGGACCTAAACATA
>NW_014555017.1:10949-32018 GCF_001313825.1 Dinoponera quadriceps | reverse complement strand
ATCGATTGGCTCGTGCCATTCGATTTTTACTAATGATTTGGGCATGAAACGGGTCGCCGCGAAATTCGTACCAAAATTGCTCAATTTCGACCAAAAACAGCATCGCATTAACATTGCTGGGGAGCTGTTGGACTCTGTCCGCGACGACTCAAATTTGCTCCATAGGGTCATAACTGGTGACGAATCATGGTTTATGGTTATGACGTGGAAACCAAAGCTCAATCTTCCCAATGGAAGCTGCCGCACGAGCCAAGACCGAAAAAAGTGCGCCAAGGTCGAATGAGAAGGTTTTGCTTACAGTTTTCTTCGATTGCAGGGGCGTGGTGCATCATGTGTTCTTGCCACAGGGTAGAACGGTCAGTAAGGAACATTACCTGCAAGTTATGCGCAATTTGCGCGAAACAATCCGTCAGAAACACCCTGATTTGTGGAAGAACAAAAATTGGCTTTTGCACCATGATAACGCCCCTGCTCACACATCGTTGCTTGTGCGCGAATTTTTGACCAAAAACAACACACTAATGATGCCGCAGCCACCGTATTCCCCAGACCTGGCCCCCTGTGATTTTTTCTTGTTCCCGAAACTGAAGAGGCACATGAAAGAACGACGCTACGCTACGATTGAGTCGATAAAGACGGTATCGAAAAAGGAGCTGATCAAGATCACAAAAAATGATTTTTTGAAGTGCTTCGAGGATTGGAAAAAACGTTTGCACGAGTGTATAATATCTGATGGAGATTGCTTTGAAGGACACAAAATAGATATTCATGAATAAATAAATAATTTTTGAAAAAACACAAAATTCGCGATACTTTTTGAACAGATCTCGTGTTTCGTGTCATTTTAGCAAATTTTTGTTGCGTTTCCAGTGAAATAAAAATTTATATTTTTTATTTCATTTAAAATAAGATAAATATTTTTAATTTAATAGCGTGAAAATATTAAATAACGTATAGAGCGCATTGTGATGAGTGGAACAATCAGAAAGGGAGGTTAATTACATATGTCAGTAGTATAAATTAATTATTTGATATCGGAATAAAATTTCCGCCTTTTCTTAATGAAAAAGAAGTATTTATTTAAACAAAGAAATACAAAGTAAGTTCATTCAAAGTATGCTCCGTCAGAAGCGACAACTTTCTCCCAATTTTACTTAATGAAGGGATTCCTCGAAAGAAGAAATTTTGTACTTTGAAACGATCCATTCATCAAGGCATTTTTTACATCTTCATAAAAACTGAATCGCTCTCTAGAAAAGGCCGGCTATATAGACAGGAACAAATGGAAGTTTGAAGGAGCAATGTCTGTTGAATACAGCGGTTGGGACAGAATTTCACATTATATTCATTCCAAATATTTCTTCGCCGGTTGTGCAACGTGTGGCCTAGCATAGCCATGTAGCAGAATTAGCTTGTCGTGCCTATTATCCTATTCCGGTCGTTTGTCTTTCAACGTTTAGTTCAAATGTATCAGTTTTAGTCGATAACGATCACCAGTGATGGTTTCGAATGGTTTCAGCAGCTTATAACATACAACACCCCTTTGTTCTCACCAGATGCACAACATAATCTTTGAAACATCGATATTCCGTTTTAGCTTTAATGGATCTGGTTCACCTGATATCACCCATGCATTCGAGCGTTTAGGGTTATGGTATTATATCTATTTTTCATCACACGAATACGGTGCAGAAAACCCTTCTTATGTAGTCGTTGAGGTAGTATCTCGCACGTGACCAAACGTCTTTTCACGTCTCTCTCTTTCAATTTGAATGACACCCAATTTCCTTATTTCTGCATCATTCCCATTATGTGTAGATGTTTTCCAACAAACGATCCATCAACATTTAATTCTTTTGATAACTCATTGAGCGATCGACATGAATCTTCTTTGAGTAATACTAGCAATTCTGCATCTCCAAATTTTTTCGGTGTACCTTCGTGTTCTTTGTCACGCACGTCGAAATCTTTAATATATTTACTATTGTTGATTCGCCGAAAATATTCACTATTGTTGATATATTAATTAATATTCACAGAAACATTTTTTGCAAGTCGTATTCGTTGGAAAATGCTAATCGTAAATATTTACGAGCAAACGATGCGTTTCCGCAGCATATTTCTTTAAAATTAAATAATGGAATAAAACTTTCCGCAAATGTTGCTTTTTGTAATAAATTCCGACATTTTCACAGCAAAATGCTATTCTTCTTTACTCTTAAAACGAATGCCAACTACTGGGCTCAACAGATTGAATACACACTTTTCAAATACGAGGGTGGTTCCTGAAGTACCCGACCCAACAAAGAAAACACAAAAATTTTGGGAAAAAATGTATTTATTTTTCAACATAATCTCCTTTCAGCTCTATATACCTTTCCCAGCGATGTTCAATAAGTTCGATACCCTTTTTACAATAGGAATTATCTTGCTCGTCAAAATAGCCATTAACTGCCGACATCACTTTTTCATCGTTGGAATATCTTTGACCACTGAGCCATTTTTTCAAGTTTGGGAACAGAAAATAATTCGAGGGGGCTAAATTTGGCCAATAGGCTGCATGAGGTAGCAATTCAAACTTTAATTCATTAATTTCGGCGACATCTTCACGACACTGTTTTTGCTCGAGTGTAAACAAACGCGGCACCCATCTTGCACACAGCTTTCTTATGTGCAAATTTTCAGATAATATGCGATGTACCGCACTTTTTGAAATGCCTACTATATCTGCTAGCTCGCACACTTTTAGTCGACGATCATCCAGTACCACTTTGTGGATTTTCTTCACCATTTCTGGAGTCGTCATCTCATTTGGTCGACCACTGCGATGCTCGTCTCGGCAGCTCGTACGGCCTCGTTTAAACTCTGCTACCCAATATTTCACTGTTGTAAATGAAGGAGCAGACTCACCCAGAGTAGAATCCAGTTCAGCTTTTATATTGGTTGTGCTGAGGCCTTTCAAATAAAAGTATTGTATCACATAACGATGACCAATTTTCTTCATTTTCACAAATTCACTGAAAACGTTCACTATTGATGGCTGCCAAACAAACACTAAACAACGTGACGTCTTCAAACTTGAAAAATATGCTTTATAGATTGTTTACTTTGTAATACAGTAATATTTTTCAAACAATTACCGCCGTTTCTAGGTCAGGTCGGCTACTTCAGGGACCACTCTCGTACATGTATTGCCGTTTTATCAAACACACAAGCAGTGCTACTAACGACATCTCTCTACAAGGGACAGATAATATAGGATGGCGCAAAATAAACTGAACAGTTGGTTTTCGCAGCTATTTTTAAACGAAAAGTTGTAAATGTACTATCTAAATAGTATGTGAAAATTTTATTCTTGGACATTTCTTACATCATTTGTGAAAAATCATATTGGCCAAATGACAACTATTTCCTTGTATACAAATATGTGCTTTCCTCATAGTGTTTTTCATGATATTTTGCAAAACTTCAAAGGATATTAAGGCTATGTCATGTCGGATATTCTCCTTTATAGCTACTATTAGAGTTATTGGCATACGTTCTATCCTTGAAATAGCTTCAAAGAAAATGGTTTCTGTGCATCGCAAATGTTATAAAACCGTCTGTATGCCCATTAGAACAACTGGCTTGTTTTCTAAGAACATTGTAATTATTTTGGTTCGCTGAGCAATGGTGTACTGCTTTATATTTATTAGGTAGTTACATTAAAACCCGCTGTTCGTCTGTAGGTGTCTCTACGTGTTTTATATTTTAGTATGGACATGTGTCGATTATGTCACGTTGAAAGATGACAACTTGTTACTAACTTCCAACCAAAAGACGCCATATTTAGTTAAGAGGTATACCTCGAAGGAGTACCATGTGTAGAAGTATGAAACCGGAATTTCCTTATAGATGATGTTAGCCATCAGTTTAGGGACCGTAAGACCGCTTCTGCAGCGCCATCATCCCCCTCTAACAGCTGACAAAGATTTTCAACACACAATAACCCAAGTTCCATACACCGGTATATTTTTCTATAACCTTAGACATGTCGAGTTTTGTGCCTACAAAATACGATTTGCGGACAGCATTAGTTCCTTGTTATCATTTAAAGAAAACTGCTGCAAAATCGCATCGAATGCTTGTCGAAGCTTACGGTGAACATGCTTTTGGTAAAACACAGTGTTTCGAGTGGTTCAAAAAATTCAAAAGTGATGATTTTGACGTGAGAAACGAATAGAGTGGGAAACCACCGAAAAAGTTCGCAAACAACGAATTGCAAGCTTTATTGGATGAAGATGATACTCAAACTCAACAAGAACTCGCGGATGAATTGAATGTGACCTAGAAAGCTGTCTCAATTCGTTTGAAAGCCATGGGAAAGATTCAGAAAGTGGGAAAATGGGTTCCGCATAAACTGAATGAAAGACAGTAAGAAAATCGAAAAACCACTTGTGAAATGCTGCTCGACAGATATAAATAAAAGTCCATCGTATCATGACAGGTAATGTAAAATGTATATATTTTGAGAATCCTAAGCGTCAAAAATCATGGGTGAATCCAGGCGAACCATTAACATCCACTGCAATCGCTTTGGAAAAAAGACAATGCTTTGTGTTTGGTGGGATGAGAAGGGTGTAATCTATTATGAGCTGCTAACACCTGGTGAAACCGTTAACACTGATCGCTACCAACAGCAAATGATCGATTTAAATCGAGCATTGCGTGAAAAACGACCGGAATATGGAAAAAGGCAACACAAAGTAATTTTGCTTCATGATAATGCCCCATCACACACAGCAAAACGGATCAGGGAAACGATCGAGGCGTTCAGTTGGGAAATACTAACGCATGCGGCTTATTTTCCATACTCGGCTCCGTCCGATTATCATCTATTCGCATCAATGGGACACGCTCTCGCTGAACAACGCTTCAATTCGTATGAAAATGTACGAAAATGGCTCGGTAGCTGGTTCGCTTCAAAAGAATAAATGTTTTTTTAGCGTGGCATTCATAAACTGCTGGAGAGGTGGAAAAAATATATAAATAGCAATGGACATTATTTTGAATAAAATATTTTTATCTTTTTCAAACAACAGACGTGTAATTTAAAAAAAAATTCCGGTTTCATACTTCTACACCTGGTAAATTAAAAATGGACCGTGACAAGTTGATTTTCAGATGTTTACTTCTACACTACTTCGATTTGAGAAAAGTGCAGCTAAAACTCACAGATTGCTTTCACAGACATATTGTGAGTCTGCACCATCCGAAACTATGTGTATAAAATGGTTTCAACAATTCGAAAGTAACGATTATGACCCTTATAACATGCAACGATCAGGTCAGTCGAAGAAATTTGATAATTCCGAATTACATAGTTTGCTGGATGATGACTTTTCTCAGACACTTAAAGAATTGCCTAAACAGTTCAATGTTGATAAGTCAACCGTACCCCGACATTTGCATGCCATGGGGAAGATACAGAAAGAAGGAAAATGGCTGTCACACAAGCTGAGCGAGAACGCCATTGCGAAACTACTAAACATCACCATTTCCTTGCTTGCACAGAAGCACAGAAATAAAATTTCTTGTCACGTAATTGGGGATAAAAAATAAATTTATTTCAACAACCCTAAACGCAGAAAATCATGGTTTGATCCTGACCAACCATCAACATCTACGCCAAAACTGAATGGCGACAATTCATGGTCACAAAGCCACGCTATATATCTGATGGGTTATGTAAGGAATAGTGTTTTATGAACTCTTGAAACGCAAAGAAACGGTCGCTGCCAACATCAACTGTAGCGTTTGAACAATAATTTAAAGGAAAAAATGCCGTTAGTTGCATTAAATCGCCGAAAGGTGATTCTGTTGCACGACAACGTTCGGTCCCACGTTGTATTGGCGGTAAAAAACACTGATGGAACTGGAACATGAGGTCCTCCTTCAAACAGCGTATTCTCCGGATTCTCCGGATCTTGTTCCAAGTGATCATCACTTGTTTCGCTCGATCCCACACGTTTTAGAAGTTAAAAACTTCTGTAATTACAAGGAGGTAAAAAAATGGGTTCATGAGTGGATAGCGTCAAAAGATGGGGCATTTTTTCGAGGTGGGATTCAGCTTTCGCCAGAGAGTTGGGAAAAAATTGTGTAATATCAAAGGGAAAATACTTTAATTTAGTTAACCCAACAAGTTTTTATTAATTAACCCTTTCCCGTGCCATTTAGCTCGACGAAACTCGGGCCCAAGCGGTAGGCATCGACGCGCGCTAAACAGGTCAGACTGATGCGCGTAACAGTCGCAATACGAACCGAAATGTAGATGCTCGCGATACCTGTGGTATAGTCAATTTTACGCGATACTGCTATTGAGGAAGTAAACTCTAATACTTTTACTTTTATAGATATTATAAATTTATTATATTTTGTATATGATTAGTAGTATATAATAGTTGTGTCAAGTTGTATAATAGTTGTGTATAAATAATGTGTCAAGTAGCGTCTTCAAATGTAGTTTGGTCCTCTCTACGCCTAAAAGTTAATAACATATTATTTAAAAAAAATTTAATCATAAAACTGAGCGTCGGCACGCCACAAGTGTCGGTGCTACATTGTTTGTATAACAAGACAGGCTTTTCAGAAATATGCGCATCTTACGACTATGCGAACACGTATGGTTAAACTCCCCACTCGGTTAGCTACGTCACGCGCCAGTCGTAGCCAAAACATTGCCCTTCCTGCCCCTGTGCATCTCGTCGCGAGTCTGTCTCGCGATATGCATGTTTGGGCCGAAATCTTTATCGCGAGTCTGACTCGCTAAAGTACGGGTTAAATGCTCAAGGAACGAAGAAGAACAGCAGTTTCAACGTAGCCAACTAATAAATCCCCCAACTTTCACCTCTAAAATAAACAGAAAAAATTTCAAAATTAAGAAATTCAAAAATTAAGATTTTTTAAAATGCTCAGCTTATTCTGCGCCACTATGTATATACCGGGTGTTTCAGACCACACTCTGTTTAAAAACAATGGAAGTGGTTATTTTGAAAAATGTTTCAGACAAAAGATGTTGGGAATTATGTAGTGCATTTCATGGGCATATACGGTTGACCTTGGGTAGTTTCGTGAAGGTCATGTCAAGGTCGACATAAATTTTTTAAATGGGGACCCATATCTTTTGTTGAATATTCTTGTACCTACCATCAAAGCGTTTTCAAAACATTTTTATCAACAAGTTTTTAACTAAGATCTATCTGAGTTATGAGATTTCAAAATTATTATCCCGCCGGCGTTAGCACATACCCGAGATATATTGCGTAAAGGTCGCACGGTCGAATTTACACCTTTTCGAGATGCTTGATTAAAATGATTCCCCTTACATCTCACGCGTGCGCGCGCGTGTGTGTGTGTATGTGAGCACATTCAGAGATGAGGACTCCGAGCAATTACGCCGTAGCAGTTGTCCCAAGTTTGCCTATGAAACAAAAATTAACAACTCGGTATTATCATCAGACCATTTGAAACCTTGCACGTAGATTTGAATAATGTTTGGGGCGATAAGTAATTATTTTTGTGAAAGTTTCGTCAACATTTATTCGAGTACTGTACACTTACGCTCACGATTGCTATTTCGAAGACTATCTATCCTTCATCTCGCAAACACACCGGCGTTTTTCGCTCTGACGAATTAATCGTCTTCTTCCCGACCCTCTCTTGGATCTCGCGCTATTCCATCTCTCGAAATAATTCAATGCTGGTTAATTTATATTATAGCTATAGCCATGTCCTATTCGAATGACGAAACCTACGATATATTGTTAATTTTGAATGAGTGTCGAAGTGCATCCGCTGCAGCATTAAAATTGTGGCGAGAGGGTTTTCCTGATCGGACTCATCACTTGCGTAACGTTTTTTAACGTTTGGCTAACCGAATCAAAACTAAAGATGTCGTTCAGTCTCAATATAACAAATGTCGACAGATCCACCGTCCAATTAGGGGTGAAAGAACAGCGGAAATTCTTCCATTGGCAAAATTGAACTCCCATGATTTCTTGAATTGCCGAGAAATAAATTCTGAAGTTAGTCGTGTCAGTATCTGGCGCATTTTGAGTCAAAACGTCTTTCATCCTTACAGAAAATCTCTTCAATTTGTGAATAATGATGATTTTCAAAGTAGATTTGCATTTTGCAATTGGATAAAACAACATGTACCCATTTTTCATAACAAAATTTTATTTTCTGACTAATCTATATTCAAATGTGATGGAAATGTCAATGCGTGGAACTGTTGTTATTGGTCCAATGTTAACCTTCACTGGTTGAGAGAAATAGATCATCAGCGTATTTGGAAGGTGTATGTTCGGTGCGAGATTATTGAAAGTCATATTGTCCGTCGCATTTCCTTTAAAAAAAATTTAATTGGTAATAGGTTGTGATCATGCAAATTTGCTCGTCACTCAGGCCTGTGGCCTGGACAAAGGTAAGCCGGAGATTCGCGTCTTCTTATACGAAAAGGCGATCGAATTTCATAATTTTGTTTCGTGCGCCGTTTTGCGCACTAGACGCGACCCGCGGCTACTATTAATTTTGGAAGTGTAAAGTCACCCACAATGAAAAGTCAGCAAGTTGGACCTATCAAGAGAGCTGCCGGGAGAAGCCGAGCGCGAATAAAAATAAAGAGTGGCTAGAGTGGCGTGCGGAAAGGCGCGGAAAATCTTCCTTTCCCGGATAGACGGGTGGCGACGGACGGCGAGGCCACCTTGCGCTAAGAAAAGCACAAGGTCCCGCGACCCGGTCGCAGATTATGCGTGGGAGGATCCTTTCAAAAGGGCCCAGGGAATTCTTTCAACTACTGCGAGTCCAGCAGTTGTCGAAATCGTCCCGGGTGGAACAAGGATAAGTTGAACGTCGAATAGAAGACCTTAGACGCCAAGCTCCCACTAGCATCCGTGATAAACATGATCTACCTGGGAGAGCTAATAGGATGCCGCATCGATCGGCGCGACAGATCCTCGCGTCGGCTGTTTCCTGGGCTAATTGACAATCCCAAGCAGAATGTAAACGTTCCAGGAACGTTCGTTTTACGTTCACTTAATTTGGTTATATTCAAAGTGGAAACGTTCGAAGAACATACGTTTAAAACCTTTAATATATATCTTACGTAGCAAAAGTGTCGCAGTATTACAATTATGCTGCTCTGTTAAAGTTCCATTTCTTAATTAAAATATAAACATCTTGAAGTTTGATTATGTCTATTTATAACAAATTAGTTGAAAAATATATTAATTGCTTAAAGACAATATTAATAGATATATAAATATTAGGTAAACCGAAAAGTAATCAAAATTTTTTTTTGTTTGCAAAAATATTTATTTATTAAAGAAATCCTACATTTTAATCAANCCTCATCCATATTAGTTTACAGAAACATCCATAAGTGCTCCAAGAATTGTCCACAAGTGCTCCTATATCAATATTTGCGCGCATAACCTCAATGGAAACTCAATTCGGAATATCTGCTGTAGTTTCAGTGGAAATTCCAGGAGCGGACATTTGGATGTTCACTAAAGGTATATATTAGGTAAACCGAAAAGTAATCAAAATTTTTTTTTGTTAGCAAAAAACATTTATTTATTAAAGAAATCCTACGTTTTAATAAACAAAATAATTTCCATCATTTTTTAATACCCTTTGCCAGCGTATAGGCAGTTGTTCGATTCCTTTTTTAAAAAAGTCCTTCGATTTTGCATTAAAAAACTTTTCCAAGTGCGTTTTCACTTTTTCAACATTGTTAAAGTTTTTACCTCTTAATTGTGCTCTAACGATCTGAAAAANCTAAAGATCGGCTGTCCATGGTCTACAGTTCAGGATCATCTTCATCGCATAGAAAAAGTGTATAGACGTGTAAGGAATTTGGGTTCCTCATGAATTGACAGAGACGGCACTCGATCAACGGCGTACAATCTGCGCGTTTCTTTTGTCTCGGTATGAAACCGATCCGTTTTTGAGACGAATTGTAATTGGAGATGAGAAGTGGGTGCTATACAATAATCCTGTACGAAAAAAACAATGGCTTTCTCCCAGAGAAGCACCTATTCCAACACCTTCTTTATTGTTAGTGATGGTTTAGGTGTTGGAATAGGTGCTTCTCTGGGAGAAAGCCATTGTTTTTTTCGTACAGGATTATTGTATAGCACCCACTTCTCATCTCCAATTACAATTCGTCTCAAAAACGGATCGGTTTCATACCGAGACAAAAGAAACGCGCAGATTGTACGCCGTTGATCGAGTGCCGTCTCTGTCAATTCATGAGGAACCCAAATTCCTTACACGTCTATACACTTTTTCTATGCGATGAAGATGATCCTGAACTGTAGACCATGGACAGCCGNCTTTCGTGGCGTTGAAGCAGCATTTCACAAGTGACTTTGCGATTTTCCATTTGACGTTTATTCAAATTGTGTGGGACCCATTTACCGAGTTTATTGATCTTTCCCATTGCTCGTAAACGTCTGCTGATTGTTTCTTATGATACATGTAATGCTTCTGCTAATTGCCGTTGAGTTTGAGTTGGGTCATCATCCAATAACTCCTGCAATTGCTCGTCTTTGCATTTTTGTGGTCTACCAGAGCGCTCACTGTCTTTCACATTGAAATCGCCATTTTTAAATTGTCGAAACCATGTCTCACATATTCTAATCGATGGAGCGTGTTCACCATATGTTTCTACCAGCAAACGATGACTTTCAACAGCCTTTTTCTTTTGATTAAATAAGAAAAGCAATGGGTGCCGCAAATGTTCTTTTTCAGGCACAAAACTCTACATGATCATTGAACGATAAAACAAAGACGCTAGTTTTTGGGGGACTCAACTTGTTTGTGTTTGTAGTTTTAAATGTCACACGAACAAAATGACGTATGTGTCAAATTAATACGCTACGTACTTTTCGCTGGCGCCATCTCTTAGTTAAACCGGAAAAAACTTATGTATACACCTGGTATTAATATATTAACAACATTAATATGAAACAGAGCAACATAATTGTGATACTGCGACTCTTTTGCTACATAAAATATATATTAAAAGTTCTGAAACGTAAAATCTTCAAACGTTTCCACTTTGTTTGAATATAACTAATCCAAGTGAACGTAAAGCAAACATTTCTCGAACGTTTACATGTTGCTTGGGGAGCCATGTTCGTCACAGTGCGGCCCGATGACGAGCATAACAGACGTCCCGAGACGAGAGCGAGCGAGCTAAGCTGCCAAGATAGCGGGACTAATTTCTAAGGAAGAGAGGCGAGCTTTAGGTGGCGAGTGAGTGAGAGAGAGAGAGAAACATTTTACAGCCGCGGGTTGGAAAATTAGGATTGCATTATAATTTAGAGTCGAATGCTATCGCTTCTCGGTGGTACTTAACGCGGGTAATAAACCGTGAATTAGACTCGTTTAGGGTTCGTCGCGCCCTGAAAGTCGCGAGGACGTGTGAGATTTTGGAACCACGTCGCAGGACAACGAAGGCCGTGCTCTAGAAGATCTCGAGCTTAAGAATCCCTGAAATTCGGACGCGAGGCTCGATTGCCTTTTCTAATCACCGGTTGCACAGTCCTTGGAAATTAATTTTTGGCATTGCATATATTGTATTATGAGCCGTATTATTGGATAGCGTTATTGAATTGCTTCGTAAATTATGTCCGGATATGATCGGTTGTGTCAAGATATGTAGTTCCAACGAAATGGATACCCGTCGTATACGAGGTCTGGCTATAAAATAACAAGACTGCGCGCGCAGAAGTTGTTCTAAAGGGGAAGGGGGGGAGGAAACGAATGCAGCGTTGGTTAGATAGAAGTGTCTACTATTTCAGTACGAAAACTCGTTTTTGTCGCTGTAGTAGTATTTTTTCTATAGAGATTAAAAACGAACATGTTTTTTTCTCGTGCCGATAACAATGTGTGACGAAAAACACGAGCAACGGATCAGTGTGAAATTTCTCGTTAATTTAAAAAAAACTCCGACTGAGTGCTATAACTTGTTGAAAGAGGCCTATGGTGAGAATTCTCTATCTCGTGCGCGTGTTTTCGAATGGTATAAACGGTTTTCTGAAGGCCGATAGAGCACCGAAGATGATCAACGTCCAGGTCGATCTGTCTCTGTTTCAACTCCGCAAACAGTGACCAAAATCAATCGTGATGACTGAATGGGTTCCAGAGGGTCAAACTGTAAACCAAACTTACTATTTGAAAGTTTTGGCAACACTGCGAGAGCGAGTTCGTAAGAAACAGCCGGAGTTGTGGAAAAACAAGTTGTAGATCTTTCATCAGGAAAATGCACCTACCCATAACGCGCTGTCTGTGAAGCGTTATTTAGCCGCTAGAGGCACTCCAGTGCTCGAACACGCACCGTACTCGCCTGATTTAGCACCCTGTGACTTTTTCCTGTTTCCAAAGATCAAGTCTGTCTTAAAAGGAACACGGTTAGAGTCGATGGAAGAGGTGAAGCGAAAATCGGCGGAGCTCCTAAATACCCTTACAAAAAAAGACTTCCAGCATTGCTTTGACCAATGGATAAAACAAATGGAACATTGTGTGTGGCGAGGGGAGGGGAGTACGTTGAAGGGGAGCATTCGATTGTGAAATAATTTTTAAAATAAAACTCTTTTTCATAAGCAGTCTCGTTATTTAATAGCCAGATCTCGTACATAGAGAGTTATCTGTGCAGTACAATATATTATGTTTCCTAAGATGTGGATAGGCAAATAGGGTCCGATCTATTTACCACTCTGATCACTGGAACTTATTGTACTGGATTATTATTTACGGGGATAATTACAAGACATGGTGTACTGTGAACGTCCAACTACTAAAGAAAATACGATACCTATGATTAAAAAAAACAATTCTATCCTTATGTGCCAAGGAATTTCTTCGAAAAATCAATTCCTTCCAAACCAAAGTAGAAACTTGCATATCAAAGAATGGTGTTCAGTTTGAACACAATCTTGCTTAAAAACATACACACACAGCAAAGAAAGTTTGGGATTAATGGTTTGGGGTAAAATATCGTTGGACTGACTAACCTCCTTATCTCTGACTGTGCTCACACACACACACGCACACACACACACACACACACAAAGAGGCGTAAGAGGCAAGGGGATTCACTTTAATCAAGCATCCTGAAGAGGTGGTTTAATTCAACCGTACAACCTCCCCGCGGTTTATCTCTCTGTAATGATAACGCCAGCGGTACTGAAATTTTGAAGCCTCATAAATCAAGAAGATATGAACTGAATAGGGTTTGTAACCAGTGTTTCGGCATTGACGTCAGATATAAGAAATTGCAATGAAAGATATAGGTTCCCATTTTAAAAAATCAAGCTGACCTTGACATAATTTTCATGACGCCGCCCAAGGTCAATTGCATATGTCCATGCTATGCACTATTTGATCCCCAACAGCTTTTTTTAGAAACATTTTTCAAAATAACCACTTCCTTCGTTTTTAAAATGTCTAAAACATCCAGTATATACAAGGTTTCACAAAACGGTCGGAACACTAGAATATTTGGAAAAATATAAATTTTATCAAAAACCGGTGCAGACAAAAGTTGTATGGTTTCGAGGAATCCATAAGATGTAGTCATCGGTATGACTTTAAACAGTCGTTTGAAAATTACAAGAAGGTCACCTTCAATTTCTTTAATGGAACAATCTATATTTCATTGCATATTTTTATAGTTTATCTCGGGTAAAGTTTTTAAAAATAGTATTACTAAGGTTTATTTATTCAAAAACTATTAAAAATGTGCATCGCAAAATTTACCGTTAGTGTTAGCGTTATTGTAGCTGCACCACATGTGAAGGTCGCACGTTCGAATTTTTCGGGTACTTTATTAAAGTGAGTCCCCTTGATATATGGTACATAATACTGATGTTAGAATATTGAGAGTTATAACATTGGTTTAAAGTACCGCTTGCACATTTTATATACCCGTCGCTTATTAACGCTTTCTTGTTTTTGTGTAAACAATTTATTGAAATCCTGCTATGTTGCCTTTACAATGCTTTTCAAAGTTTTCTGCATGACAGTTGCTATCTATGAGTGTCTTCCAATAAAAGACACAAGTTTAGTTATATTATCATTTACCCTTAGTTCGCATTTGGAAAGTAAAAGATAATTTATATGAAATAACTAGACTTATGTCTCTTGCTAGAAGACACCCGATTCTATATCCAGAATTATAACAACTACACACGCCAATGCGTCTTGTCACACAAATAGACGAAGCGTTTTTGTGTACATAGGAGAAAGGGGAATAACGCTGGCTAGCCCGGGCTAGAAATCATATCACTAGCCTCGATGGCATTAGCCGAGTTAGTGCGAGGAAAAAATTATTCTCTTTTTCTTTTGTTCGGTGCGCCGAGGTGAGCTCGAGATACATCTGCCGCGACATGCTTGAACTAAAATTCAGGTATTTTTTACTACGCAACACGTAAATACGCTAGCACGCGCGTCGCTTATTCGTAGCTTTTTCTTCTTATTTAAACTACAAATATTTATGTTTAAAATCCTATTATGATGCCTTTACAATTATATATTATAATGTTTCTGAAAGTCGTTTACATGTATCTTGCTATTCATTTTCGGGACCAGTGAATAATTCACATAAAGCATAAATGCAACGCTATTCCTAGTTCCGTATTTTTAATAGTAAATAAAAATTTTGGTAAATATGTAGAATACTGGTACCCCCATTGATTTGTTTGATCTTCATATATGTTGTCAGAGAAATGGTCCGGAGTTATAATTAAAAGGTTTTATGCGTCGCTCATTGTTCATTAAAAAGTTATTAACACAAGAATTTGGAAAAAAAGCACGAATTAAAATTATCAACTATGTATGTAAATGTTTTATATAGTACCTCACCTTGGCATATATAGTAGAGATCACTCTCTTGAGTAACCTTCCGAAGATTTTACCCGTCGCTCACTGTTTATTATAAAGATATTAATAAAGAATTTAATTATATTAGAGAAAAAAACCTAAATATATTACACGCATCTACACACATCGACCGGCGTAAAAATCTTTCCGTTATACAATTAGAAAATTTTATATTAAATTAACCATCACCGATTTGGGCTATCGGAGCCCGCCCGTTTATAAACAGAATTTCTAATTAGTGGTTTAGCAGAAAAACTTTTACGCACCCGTCGATATACGTGAATGCGTGTAACGCATTTAAATTTTTTGTAAATAACTTTTTAATGAACAGTGAGCGACAGGTGAAACTTTCAGCAGGTTATTTAGGAGGGTGAACTCTAGCATCAGGTTCAAGGTCATCAGAGATAGGTTTCCTATAGTAAATACATGTACGTGTTACAAACTTCTTCTGTTAATAACTTTTTAATGAACAATGAGCGACGAAAGAAACTTTTGGATTATTACTCAGGGCCATTTCCTCAATAACATTTGTCAAGGTCAAACAAATCGGAGTGGGTACCAGTATTCTGCATATTTATTAAAATTTTTTGTTATTTTCGATACAACTTTTTAGTTTGCCACATATATTAATATGTACTTTCGCACAGTACTTTTACATTGTAAATGCATTTGTAATTCTATGCGTATATTTCATAAAAAAGAGAAAATTACGTAAACCAGCCTAATATCGGTAATCACTTTAAATAGTCAATTAGACTCATGAAGACCCCAATTAAAAGTCGCTATTATTAACAAATTATATTATCAATTTCTCTATGATATATTATTATTTAGGAATATTATAAATATCGATATCTTTGCTATAAAAAAAAATTTAAGAATGTAAGATAAAATCCTGATATGTTTGTCTACCCAATCAGTGCCGTGGTCGGTGTCTCTTGAATTTCGTTCACATGCGTCATCGTGCGTTAATCCCTTTGGCATTGATTGAGCTCAGTGGTCCTCTTTGGTGCTTACCTTGACTCGCTGTGCACTTTCCCGGCGAGTATCAGTAGCTTGCGGGCTTATCCAGTAGCTGGAGAGGAGACACTTTGAGCGTTTTCTTCCCTTAGTGACCATTGCATCTCTCAGTGCTGGATCTACATGGCTGTGAATTTTAGGCTGGGATATGTTGAGTGATTGCCTCATGCGCTTTCCTTTGACAATCTTCGATTGCCTGCCATGGTCTGGGTGTGCGCTTTTTTCCATTCAGACCGGGATGAGATTTCGAGGAGCCTGGTGACCACAAAAGCGAATTCTTTCTTTCTTCGATGAAATGCTTGACCCGGGTGTTTCGAGTACCATTGCGCTCTCAGTATCCGAATGACCGGAGAGACAAGACATGAGATTCTATTATCAGTATATTAATCGATTCACTGTTTGTTTCTCTAGCTTTCTTGTCGGGTCTCCGAGCTTCGCCGCGAGCGCCGCCCTTTTCCCCACATATTTCTTTTTCTCCAGTGCTTTCACTATTATTTTGTAAAGTTAATTTATATTTTTTGATAATAAAAATTTATAAAAATAATCAGAAAGTGATTACCGTTTTATTTCTATGTTATTTTTTCGCTCTTCGGAGATATTCCTCTCACAGTTTCAGAAGTGGGATTAATGCGGACGATCGCGAGTGGGTTGGCAGAATGGCAGTCGATTTGGAGTATGAGTAATAATTTTTTTTTCTTTCCCCCTTTCGCTTGGTTGAAAACGGTCAATCGGTTGATTACTTTGTGTGATTGCCTTCGGTCAACAGGTCAGTTGAGAAAATGGCCAGAAAACATAAAGCTAGAAGGCCAATGTAAGGTAGGTCACCATCGTGTTCAAGATCACGATTACTTATACGTCGACGAGAGAGAAGATCTTTTTTCATAAGACAAACATCCTGCCGTTGCTGTCCCATTGATCGACTCGCGGAGATATAGATGGCGATAGTAAGAAATAATACTCAAGATTCAAACAGGATTGCTACTAAGGAGGAAAGTGATTCTCCAATTTGATCCCGTGGACAACAAACAAAGCGCGAAAATTTGGTATAACAAAATGGACGAATTACACTTAATACTTTCATATGGTAGGAGGATACAATCACATACTTCACCTTGGCGAAGCTACAAGGTCTAGTTGAAATCTGGTATCAAAGTTTGTCTACGTTAAAATATACCTAAGTCCGTGTGGAAAGATAAAATGACAACAGCTTTTCGGTCAAAAAGAAATTATTACGAGTTAATAGAAGAAATGTTGCGTCGTAGGAATCGAACGGAGGGAACGTACGTGAAGTACTTTTACGATAAATTGACACTACTAATGCCTGCAAAATTCAAAGTGCGGAGGCGATATCTTGTATAATAGGTGGCCTTGAAGATAGGATTATCAAGACGAGAGCTAAAGCTGGGAATCCCAACATACCGAAAAGACTCCTTGGATACTTGAATACGTTGAATATCTCTCTTGGACCACTTCAACTGATTAGGATGCTGCCTTACCGCAATAAATTGTGAAAGAAGGATGGACGCGCGTAAAACAGTGATATGCGGAGCAAGCTTATCATTAAATGCTTTATTTATGGTCAAATAAGTCACAGAGAAAATAAGTACATTAAAAATAAAAGAAAGCAATGTATTGGGTTCGCAAATAAGTTCGTTCGGTTTTTTAATAGGAGTAGGTTTACTCGTTCTGCTATCTCTTTTCCACAGCGCTATCGCACAACGCGCTTGCGCAGCTGAAAAGCGACGTTCCACCTTACCTATTTATAAACATACGCCGGTTAATACCAGAGTATTGTGCGTACTGCACGGTTGTAAATATGGAAGAAAGGAACGTCCATTTTCGCCATATTTTACTTTTTTATTTCAAAAAAAGCAAACGAGCTGCGAAAGCTCATAAGAAGATTTGTAATGCGTATGGGGACAATGCTTTAACAGAACGTGTGTGTCAAAAATGGTTTGCCAAATTCTTTTCTGGAGATTTTGATGTTAGTGACGCGTCCCGTTCTGGTCGTCCAGCAGAGATTGATTCAGCTGTAATAAAGAATACCGTCTACAAAAATCGATCGCAAACTGTACGAGAGATTGCTACGACACTTAATATATCCCACACAAGTGTGGAAAACTATTTGCGTCAGTTGGGATACGTTTCTCGCCTCAATGTTTGGGTGCCGCACGAATTGACCGAGGCCAACTTAACCGATCGCATTTCCATCTGCGACGCGCTGCTGAAACACCAAGAAAACGATCCATTTTTGAAGCGGTTGGTTACGGGAGATGAAAAGTGGATCGTCTACGATAACGTAGTACGTAAAAGATCATGGGGAAGCAGCAGTGAACCACCAAACAACCTTGAAGGCAGGATAGCACCCGAAGAAAATTATGCTCTCAGTGTGGTGGGATTATAAAGGTATCATTTATTATGAGCTCTTACCATCAGGCAGGACGATCGATTCAACTGTATATTGCTCCCAATTAACGAAATTGAATTAAGCATTACGTTCGAAACGTCCAGAATTGGCAAATCGAAAAGGAGTCGTCTTCCACCACGACAATGCCAGACCCCATACTTCATTAACTACTCGGAACAAATTGTTAATGATTGGCTGGGATGTTTTGCCTCACCCTCCTTATTCACTGGCACCCTCTGATTATCAATTGTTCCGGTCGCTGCAAAATTCTCTGAACGGGAAAAACTTTGCTAATAATGAAGCTGTTAAAACGCAACTGGATCAGTTTTTTGCCGGAAACCTCAGACATTTTATGAATGTGGGATTATGAAATTGTTAAAAAGATGGCAAAAAGTCATAGAAAAAAATGGTCAATACATTATTGATTAGTATATATTTTGTATATTAAATAAATTGTATTTTATACGAGTCAAAAAAACCGAACGAACTTATTTGCCAACCCAATACCTTTTACCGTCGTCCAGGACAGACCGAAAGCGAATATTATTCAAAAAGAAAAACAAATAAAAATATTAAAACAGTTGCTTGACTGCAGTTCTCTCAGGATGTAACTGCCCAGCAGTATTATAAGGACATTTTTGTTAAAAAGATGCGTTCATCGTCGTATATTGATTTGGGAAGTACTTGTTCAACGATTACAAACGCAGAGTTGCGACGTTTGGGTCTGCAGAAAGCCGACTAACGCTGCATGGCTATAGAAATACACATATTCCTTCGTTGAGGACTGTAATTGCGGTGTTAACGGTGGACAATATGCAAGCGATTAAAAATCGGTATTGTAGTATCGGACGGCGTTCATGATACGTCTATTTACGTTGATTGGACGTACGTTTACGTAACTGCCGGGCATACATGCCATAAAAGATGATTTGGCGATACGTTTCATCCGGAAGATACATATGTCGCTACCTGCTAAAGTGGAGCCGTGGCTAACCAAAATTGTTCTACAAAGCTCACGGCCAGTATTGGTCTCACCCGATTATCTGGGTATGATATAAGTGATGGCATCGGATTTCGAGGGAGATCTATTGATAAATCCTTAAGTGCGATGGCAAGATGGTTATGAACATTTCATTCTTCGCGTCATCATTACTGCGGGCACCGATAAAGCTACCATAAAATCACTAATTAATTTGTCTGATAATAATCTTAATTTCCGGGAGGGAATAGTCATTGTAAGAGCCATGTTACGTGGAGGAACATCCACATGATAGAATGCTCTACTAAGAGAATTATAAATCTTTGATTTACCATTAACCGAGATTAAGATGGATCCCATCGACAAAGACACTAAATACAGACTTATTAATTTAATAAACGAAAATCGCGATTGCTTTGCACAAACAGTTGACGAACTAGGCTGTGCACAAGCGGCTCATATGGACATCCGCTTGAAAGAAGAAAAACCATTTGTTTTTCGTCCACATAAAATGGCTCAATAAGAGCGGTAGAAAATATCGTCGAGGATTTATTACAAAATAATATTATACGGAAATCAGAGTATGATTTTTATTCGTCCGTATTATTAGTTAGGAAGAAAAATGGTGAACCACGAATGTGTATTGCCTACAGGAAACTAAATTTGTTGATATTAAAAGATAATCATTCGTTACCACGTATAGATGACCAAATAAATCGGTTACAGGGATGTTTGACTATACTAACCTAATAGATATGAAGTCTGTTTATTATCAAATTCCTTTGAGCGAAAAAGCTATATGATATACGTCCTTCGTAACGCCAACCGGTTAATGTAAGTTTAATCGGATACCATTCGGATTGACCAACGCACTGAGGGTATTATAGCGCTTCATGAATATAATATTAAGCACTGCTAATGAATACGCGGCCGTATATTTGGATGATATTTTGTTACATGCCCAGACTAAGCAAAATGCATGGAACGATCTCCGCCGGATACTGAATATTTTTAGAGTGGAGGGGATAACTCTCAATCTTGATAAGTGGTTCATCCTAATAACATCGGTTAGTTATTTGAGTTTCGATATCTCTGGTAACTAGGTATTGCCAGGAAAAGGGAAAATGCAAGCAGAGAGGGACTTTTCTAATCCGCAATCTGTTCATCAAATAAGACAATTAGTATGACTTGTGAGTAATTTTCGGCACTTCATTCGGAACTACGCTACAGTGGCGAAGCTACTAACTCTATTAACAGAAAGGACCATGTGCTAACATTGGGGACCTGAAGAACAAGAAATTTTCCAGAGTTTAAAGAATTCACTGATAAATCGCCCCATACTAAAAATATTTGATCCAAAATTGCCCACCAAAATTGCGATGCGAGCGCCATTAAATTAGCAGGAATATTATTACAGCTACACTGTGGAGTGCGATTGAAATCGGTAGCATATTTTAACAGGCAGACATTGGACGCTGAATAAAAATTTCACACCTATAAAGTGAAAACCTTGGCGGTTGTGGAACAATTAAAAAATTACGAATTTATTTGCTCGGGATTTTGTTCACGGTAGTTACGGACTGTAACTGTTAAACAGCTATTGGGTTGGCAAATAAGTTCGTTCGGTTTTTTTGACTGGTATAAAATACAATTTATTTAATGTACAAAATATGTACTAATCAATAATGTATTGACCATTTTTTTCTATGACTTCTTGCCATCTTTTTACCAATTT
>NW_014555017.1:2239-10506 GCF_001313825.1 Dinoponera quadriceps | reverse complement strand
CCATTTTTGACACACACGTTCTGTTAAAGCATTGTCCCCATACGCATTACAAATCTTCTTATGAGCTTCCGCAGCTCGTTTGCCTTTTTTGAAATAAAAAAGTAAAATATGGCGAAAATGGACGTTCCTTTCTTCCATATTTACAACCGTGCAGTACGCACAATACTCTGGTATTAACCGGCGTATGTTTATAAATAGGTAAGGTGGAACGTCGCTTTTCAGCTGCGCAAGCGCGTTGTGCGATAGCGCTGTGGAAAAGAAATAGCAGAACGAGTAAACCTACTCCTATTAAAAAACCGAACGATCTTATTTGCCAAACCAATACTTTTAAGAAAAAGAATATTATACGTAAAATTGCTTGATGATGGTTTCAGCTGCAAGAATGTTCTTTTGAAATAAAATATCGACCAGGAACACAAATGAGTCCTGTAGATACATTTAGCCAAAATCCGGATGTTGATCATTAAAAAAAGAAGACTCCAATAAAAGGGGAGAATGTATTATGCGTGTCGAACAAAATGACTGGGAGCTGGCGAGTCAATTGACGGACAAATTGCAGCAGATCCGCGAAGTCTTATCACGGCCCACAAAAACCAAATGCGAAGAACATATTTACAAAAATTATGCATATCGGGATGAAAGATTTATCGTATAATGTCAAGAGGACTACAGTGGGTAATTCCCAAAGGCATGAGGCATCAAGTAGTCAAACCTGCGTATGATGAACTTTGGAATTTGGAGTGGAGAAAACGCTCCAGTACTTATGCAAGTTTTATTGGTTTCCAAGGATGCGATATTGCGTCCACAAATCCAGTGTCTGCTGTACGAATGTGAGGTGAAAAGTTTCCGGCCTGAAATAGAGATGGCGCCAGCGGGTCTAATTTTTGGCTTGTATTCTATAGTACTATATCTTAATAGATTGTATATAAATTTTCAGGTAGATTGCTCTGTTTCTGTACATTTGAAAGCCGATTGAATAAGAGGCCTCGATTGCTTACGTGAAAATGGAAAAATCAGAGAAGCGTGCGGTCATCCAATACTTCTATTTAAAAGGCCTAACACCATTACAAATTAAAGAAGAGCTGGATTCCACACTGAAAGATTCTGCTCCATCATATTCTACTGTTAAACAGTGGGTTTCGGAATTTAAAAAAGGGCGCACGAGCACTTTTGACGATCCACGTTCAGGACGCCCCGTTGAGGTCACAACTCCCGAAATGATTGAAAAAATTCATAAAATAGTGATGGAGGACCGCAGATTAAAAGTAAGTGAGATAGCTGAGGCTACTAGGATGTCAACTGAACGTATGCGCAATATTTTACATGAATATTTGAGCATAAGGAAGCTTTGTGCTAGGTGGGTGCCGCGTTTGCTAACGTTCGATCAAAAATTCACCCGGAAAATTGTTTCAATCGAAAATTTGGCGCTGAACAAGCGAAACCCCAACGAATTTTTGCGTCGATTTATAACTGTGGATAAAACTTGGATTCACCACTACACTCCTGAGACTAAACAACACTAAAAACAATGGATCGGACCAGGTGAACCAACCCCAAAGAAGGCAAAAACAATTTTTTCGGCGAATAAGGTTATGGCGACTTTTTTTTTAAGATACGAAAGGAATTATTTTCATTGATTACCAGGAGAAGGGTAAAACCATCACTGGTCAATACTACGCAGAGTTATTGCAGCGTTTGAAAGACGAAATGAAAAATAAACGACCTCACTTGGCGAAGAAAAAATCTTGTTTCACCATGACAATGCACCTGCCCATTCGTCGGTCGTTGCGATGGCTAAAATCAAGGAATTGAAGTTTGAATTGTTCCCCCAACCAGCATATGCACCAGATTTAGCCCCCAGCAAATATCATTTGTTTCTTAACATTAAAAAATGGCTCGGAGGTAAAAAATTTGAGACCAACGAGAAAGTCATATATGCTGTAAATGAGTATTTTGAGGGACTTGATATATCGGGCTATAAAAATGTTATCACTGCATTAGAGCACCCTTATGAAAAATGTATAAATCTTGATAGAGATTTTGTTGAAAAATGAAACGAAAAAAAAACGAAAAATGTTGTTTTTCTTTATCAGGCTGGAAACTTTTCATCCCATCCTCGTATTTTTTCGTCATTATAATGAGCGGATCACAGGCAGAAAAGAGAGCTTTTTGCATCCAATAAAGATGATCACCGAGTCCATTTGAACCGTTTACGTTGATCACTTAGTTCCGTTTCCCAAGACGTGGAAATATGGATATCCTGGCTGGTGTTGATGCATTTACAAAATATGTGTTTCTACGGACAGTTAAAGACACACGTACCAAACACGTTATTAATTATTTCAAGGATATTTTTGATACGTATGGCGTGGCCACCATATTAGTTTCAAATTGCGGGAGCTGCTTTACTGCGAAAGAGTTCTCTTTGTTTTGTGTTGAAAATAATATCCCACAATCAAATCACTTTGAACACCACGCCTCGAGCAAATGGTCAAATAGAACGACTAAATCGCGAAATTCTAGATGCGCTTTTGACGACTGCGGAAGATAAAAACCGTTGAGATAAAAAAGTTCAGTGCAGTCTATGTGCAGTGAAATCAATGCTCGCAATAAACAACATTGTAAATAAGTCTACGGAAAAGACGCCAAGTCAGCTCCTATCTGGCTTTGAGTCCCGTCAATGTGGAGATGCTTCTTTGCAAGACGAGGTGAGCCAATTATCGAGCATTATTTTAGCAGTCAGACAGGCTGCGGCAGAAAGGAATATGCAGGAACAAGAGAAACGGAAACGTTATTGTGATAAGCGTAAAAAGGCCGCACGAACCGGCCGCATGAGGGTGATCTTGTTGTGATGAAGCACCAACCCACTACTGGAGCAAATCGTAAACTGCAGGCACCGTATATTGGCCCAATAGTAGTGAAAATGGTGCTTCCAAATGATCGCTATATAGTGGGTTACACTGGAGAGGCACGGAAGATACGACACAGATCAGTTGCAGCCGTGAATAAGTTAAAACTGTTATGTCCACTCAGTGGTGTCTCCGATAAGACGGATGGTACAAGCAACGGAGATGGTGAAAGACTATGGACAGGAAGCTCAACCGACCTCGAGGACTAGGACGACGAACAGGATGATCGAAACTGTAAAATTAAGTCCTAGTAGTTTTGTTTACACAATCAATGGCGTAGTCGGAGACTTGCATAAGTGGATCCCTGTTAGGGGATTTCAGCATCGACTATAATAATAACAATCGGGAACGATGAGATATTATAAGTGCAGTATCTTACTTTGAGAGAGGAGATTGTGTTAAAAGGAGCTCGAGCCGGTGAGCGATGACGCGATGGGAGTCCGTGTTCTCTTGTCGGCCGTGCTGTCAGGTTGATGAGTCCCAATTATTAGGTTGGCAAAGATGAAATTTGTAGTTAATAATATTGCCAAATGTAACAGCTTATTATTTGACATTGTCTTAATATATTACCGTTCTGTTTTCTAGTTGGAAAGTTACATATCTCATCTGTTTAAAGAAATCATTGTAAGCTCTAAAAAATATTAAAACCTTTATTTAAAACTTAATTTTGTTGAAAATGGAACGGTTGGAAATTCGCACTATTATAAAGCATGAGTTCTTACGTGAAACTACGGCATCACAGACCGCGCGAAACATTAATAGTGTATTTGGCTCTAGTGTTACTCTACTAGTCTGTTACTACGCAGCAGACAGTATCAAATTGGTTCGCCAAATTTCGTACAGGTAACTTTGACCTCACATATGAGCCACGCGGTTGCCCAGAATCAAAGGTCAATAATGTAGAACTAAAGGTCACAGTTAAGTCTGACCCATCTCAGAGTGCCTATGAATTATCGTTGAAGTTTGGTGTTAGCAAACAAACAATATTAACTCATTTAGCTAAAATCGGTAAAGTGAAAAATTTGGATAAGTGGATTCCACATGAACTGTATGAAAAATAAAAACAAAAGCGTTTAGAAGCTTGCTTGATGTTGTTTTCTCGTCACAAATCTAATCCATTTTTGAATCGAATTCTCACTTGTGATGAGAAATTGATCCAATATGACAATCGCAAACGTTCAGCACAGTGGTTGGACAAGGATGAATCACCAGAACCCACTACAACGCGCAATATTCATGAAAAGAAGCTGATGGTAAAAGTTTAGTGGTCTAGCGCAAGTGTGATCTATTATGATTTCATGAAACCTCGTTCATCGATCACAGCAGAAATATATTACAACAAATTGGATTACAAATTACAAACAATTAGACAAAATGATGCAAAACTTAAAGAAAAACAGCCTAGATTGGTTAACAGATCGACTCCTATCTTAATGCATGAGAACGCTAGACCACACACTGCACAAATGACTGTGGCAAAACTACAGGAATTGCAGTCGGAACTTCTTCATCATACTCCATATTCACCTAGCCCCCAGTGACTACCACTTCTTCCGCAATTTAGACAACTTTTTAATACGTTGACTGCCAACTATGAGATATCACGTAGGTTGTTTACTTGCCCAGGACGCCAACTACGAGTTATTTCGTCGCTTCGTTACTTGATTAAATCAAATTGCCTTCTTAGACAAGAATCGTGAAAAGTTCCGTGGCAGTCAACGCCTTAGTAGGAAAACAATTTAATTCTGACAATGCTGCAAAACTGGTCTTCTAGGAATTCATTGACTCTCGTCCGCCAGGGTTTTATACCACTGGCCTGAACAACCTGCCGCTTAAATGGCAATAGTGTATAGACAATATGGGTGCGTACTTTGATGAATAAAATAATTCCTTATATTTGTAAGTTATCAACCAACTTTGCCCTTTTTTCTACAAATTTCTTCCTTGACGACCTGATACAATACATGTTTCACTGATATAATCTCATCGTGACCAGGTCAAACATTTGTTATATTTTTAATGTGTCATGAAATCGAGAACAGTGCTTGATGTCTCTTGAGTTTCGCTTACATGTGCCATTGTGCGTTAATCCCTTTGGCATTGGTTGAGCTCAGTGATCTTCTTTGATGACTAGCTAGACTCGCTGTGCGCTTTTTTGGCAAGTCTCAGTGTTTCTAGGCTTTATCCGCTAGCTGTAGAGGACACCATGTACATTTTATTTCCTTGGTGACTATTGCATCCATCAGTGTAGGGTCTACGTGGCCGTTAATTCTGGGCTAGAACATATCGAGTGATTGCCTCGTGCGTGCTCCCTTGGTAATCTGCAATTGCCCGCCATGGTCTAGGTGTACGCTTCTTTCCCACTCAGACCGGGTGAGACTCGGAGGAAACTGGTGACCACGAAAGAGAATTCTTTCTTCCTTCGATGCAATGCTTTACCCGGGTGTTTCGAGTACTATTGCGCTCTCAGCATCCGATTGACTGGAGTGACAAAACATGCGAATCCACTATCAATTTATTTATCGATTCTTCGTATGTTTCTTTAGCCTTCTTGTTGGGACTCCGAGCTTTGCCGCGGACGCCGCCCTTTTCCCCAAATATTTTTTTTTCTCCGGTGGTTTAACCATTTATTCTTTGTAACGTTAATTTATATTTTTATATCATAATAATTCACAAAAATAATTAGAAAGTGATTACCGTTTTATTTCTTTGTTATTTTTTCCCTCTCCGGAGATACCCCTCTTAGAGGAAAAATCAAAAAAATATTTAACAAAGGAATAAACACAACAAGCGTTCATGATCATTCACGTAAAATAAAATATGTTTATTCCCGGATTAAGTACGAATTAAATACGCTTTAATAAATATGTTTTAGTGCGGCCTGCGGGCTGCGGGATGTAGGGGCGTACTATATATAACACCCATCCTTCGCGAAGATTCAGGAGCTATCCCTTCTTCTTCATAATTTCTCCCGATCCTATGCTGAAAATCTAAATTTTAACATTTCCGTCCGGCGACCTTTGAACTCTGTTGCCTTCAATTTCCTTTCCCCCCCCCCCCCCCTTCTATCACTCCCTCTCTTTCTCTATCTTTCTTGCTTTCTCATCAAGGAGTTCATTAAAAATTCATTAACACCTCTTGTGAGGTTTTAAATATGTAAACACTTAAATGATGTGCCTGAGAGAACATTTTCATTAAATCCATATTGCTGCATGTAGCGGAACGTTTGATAATCAAGAAGCTATTTGAAGGAAGTAATTGTCCATCGGTTTTTTATTTAATTATTTCGTTCATGTATCTGAAAAATGATAAAATATATTGCTACTTACTCGAATTATATCTCGATGCACAAGTTGCTATATTATATAAGACGCATTAAACATTGCAATTCCATGTCTCGACAATGGCACTTTGCGCATCCATTAAATAATAATTTAATTTGTTCGACTAATTCCAGTTGTACATTGAGAGAAAAAATATATAAAAATAAAATAATATGTTTGTTTGGTGCATTTTACTATTTAGGAATTCCGTTATTTAGGAGTTCCGGTTATGTTTGAGGGCTCATTATAGATGGTTGCAGGTACAAATCTATTAAAGATAATTTTAAAATTAGTACGTTCTTTCGAAGCTTAGACATTTCTACAACTACTTGACACAATTCCAGTGTATTCTTAAACATAATCATACGGTTTAGTGTAATTGAAAATAAAAAGTTATAAAGAAATTTTTGTCATTTATAATTTTACTACTTTGATTCGAAGAAAACGACTGCCAAAGTTCATCGATTCATCTCAGAAACTTATTCTGAGTATACTTCATCATATAAAACGTGTGAGTATTGGTATTGGCAATTTAAAAGAGGTGATTTCGATTTGGAAGGTTAGAAACATTTAAGTCAATCGAAAAAGCCCGAAGATGCCGAAATGCAAGCATTATTGAATGAAAAATCAACTCAAACGCATGAAGAATTAGCTAAAGTGTTAAATGTTGATACATCAACCGTTTCTAATCATTTATATGCAGCAGGCAAGATAAAAAAAAAGGCAAATGGATTCCGCATGAATTGTCTGAATTGGTTATCCAATCGTTTAACCATTTACAATGCATTGCTTCCTAGTCACAAAATAAAACAGTTTTTATATCAAATTGTAACTTGCGATGAGAAATGGATCTACTATAATAAATCTTAAGCGTAAAAAGTCGTAGGAATGTCTAAGCCAATCATCGACATCGACTCCAAAACGTAACATCTATGGAAGTAAGATTTTGATGTAAATTTGTTGGGATATGAAAAACGTTGTGTATTATGAGTTTTTGAAATCAAATCAAACAATTACTACAAAGCGTTATCGATTAACAATTAATTGATTTGAATTGTGCTTTGAACCAGAAACTTCCAATAATAGCTTAAAGGAGAAGCGAAGTGATTTCGTTGCACAACCATGTTTGACCATCGCTGTAAAAACTGTTAAAGTTACGTTATAGACACTTCAGTGGGAAATCATACTATACAGGGTGTCCCAGACTACCCGTCTCACCCGATTTTTTTGTAAACGCGACATTTTAAAGAAAAATGTTTCAGACAAAAGTTTTGTGACTTCGAGGGGCACATAAGATGATTTCATTGGTTTGACCTTGGATAGTCGTTTGAAGATCACGTAAAGGTCACCTTTAATTTCTTAAATAGAAACCCGCATTTTTCAATGCACATTCTTGTAGCTTACCTCGAGAGCTTTCCAAAACGCTATAATGAAACGTTTTTTTAATCAGTACTTTTCGAGTTATGAGGATTGAAAATTACCGCCGGCATTAGCATTACCCAAGGTGGAGGTTGCACGGTCGAATTTACACCTCTTTGTGTGTTTGTGTGTTTGTGTGTGTGAATGTGTGTGTGTCAACAGAGATTAGGACCCCACGGTTGTTTGTTTTCATGAAAAATTCGCCAGATCGTGCTGCGATAAATTCCAGAATCTCTTTCTGTACGTCTTAATGAATGGCAGGGATGCAATTGAGCGGATGCAAGAATCTCCGGCATCCTTTCATCTCTAACTTGGCGTCGAATTTGTCTACCTTTATTGTGATCCGGTTGAAGAATACCTTTATTGGTAATTCGGTTAGCTAAGCGAGAAAAAACTTTTACGAATGAGGAGCGCGATCTGGGTATCGTTCTCGCCACAATCTTGCAGCTGCTCTAAATTGACCATCACATTCACCTAAAATAAGCATCATATCACAAGCTTCCGCGTTTGAATACGACATGGCTGGTAAATGAGAATTTTGTTACACCTTACGTGACAGTATCAGACATGTCATACATCACGACTGGGTAATGCTAATGCCGGCGGTACCGTAATT